>NC_134235.1:91396231-91699261 GCF_965152275.1 Natator depressus
GAATCAATGCCAGAGTTAGCCATCTAAAATGTAAGTGAAGTGTATTCATGTTGAGAATAACTCCTCTGTGAATTCAGTAAATCCTTAATGCAAACAAGAATAGTTTGGTATTCTAAATTGGCCTTGACATATGTACATATTCATGCACAAGGTTTAGCCAATGGTTTAGGCACAGTACTTAGTATAAATTGTATTTGAAAATAATAATGAAGATGTTTCCTGGTGTGGAACTGATCAATTAAATTGTTTTTAATTGTTCACTTTATTAATATAAACTTAATAAGCAAAGTTTTATGAATGAAACAACATTCATTCATAAAACCAGTTACCTCAATAACTGGCTAATTGAGTTTCACTTTCAATCCAATTGCTGCTTAAATCGCTGAAACTTACACTGTTTCAACATTGTAACTTCTGTTCACTGTTTGCCATTCCTTACACTTGTCCATATTGTAATTCAAACTCCATTTTAACTTGTCCCAAACTCCATTTTAAAATGCTCACTTCATTTTGTAAAAGCTTGCTGCAACCTTCATTTTTGCAAAACCCTGCTGTAATCTTATTAGTTTAGTTTAGAAGTGTGAATGAGGTATGTATGGATGATGGAATCAACCTCCTGCCCCAGCCCGTCCTGATGAAATGAAGTGTAAACACCAATGGTTGAAGATACAGACAACAGCCATGACAAAATAAGAAGAGTCCACCCTAAAAAGAAAAGAACAAAGGTACAATTGAAGGAACATCAAAGCCGGGTCTGAGACTGAAGGTCATGTCTGCAATTGACGGGTGATCAATCACACCAAACCCAGAGGCAGTGTGACACAGCAAGACCTAGAGACTCTGGATTCAAACTAAAGCCTACGAAAAGAATGGGTGAGATGGAAGACTTTGAAGGGTAACATTCTGCTGCCAACATGAAAGGGTATCGGTGCCTGCCCGACAGAGACCCAGCTCTTCCTTGGGCCCGGCTTTCCTGGCCAGTTAGCCACCACAAGCTACGAACCCAAGCCACGAACTCAAGCTACATTCAGGACTGATAACTATACAGCAGCTGCAGAACCTGTGTGTGTGTATGAAGGAACGTGTGAATGAATGTGAAACTGAATGAAATGTTATAGCTATAACTGACTGCCTACTACGATTCTTTTTGTATTCACAATAAATGTGACATTTTGTTTTATCCCCTTTAATAAGATCCTGTTGGTTTTTATTTTATTGGTACACTGGGAGCTTTCATTTTTTTCCCCAGTGGTCTCTCTTTGGTTCGATGTACACCTAATCTCAATCCCTTTTCCCTCCTTTAGTGCCTGATGCTGCATAGTGCTGGTCACCTTCAAGGTCAGGTAGAGGTGATCATAATCAGCACCTCCTAAGATTTGCTCAGCAGTACATTTTAGAATCAGGACTAGGCTTCTTGCAAAGTCTCTGCTTTGTGTTGAACTTCTCATAGAAAGATGTTGGGAGGCAGTTCTCGCTGGAACTCCTCGTGGCAGTTTCTTCAGTTGGCCAGCTGAGGCTATCTTTAGTGGCAGTTAAGCATTTCTCTTCATGGAAATGTGAAGAGATCTGGATGAAACCTACTGTTTTATGTGGGTTTCACAAACCAAAACTAGAGGGCCCTGTTCCTTCAGGTTGGCAGGAACTCAACCCTTTCAGGTTCTTTTGAGTCCCAAAACTACAAGCCAGCGCATTCAAACAAGTATCCTGACCCTCTTCTTCCTTCCCAGCAACAATTCACCTATATCCAAAAATCCTTTCCATATCCCTATTGTAAGGTGTCTTTAAAGCGGAGGAAGCTAACAAGTTACCAAACAGGAAAAACTGGGTCTTTTTAAAAGACTAGCTAGAGTAGCTAGAGATAGCAGTGAGAGCCGAAAACTCTCCTGACAAAGTGGACAGGCCCCAAACTGCTCCAGTGGCCCTGTACCAGGACTAGAGCACAGCAAGCCAGCACATGCACCACTGCTTTCTTTTGAAGGTGGGACTGCAACCGTTGAGCAATATGTCCTGAGAATGGGTCCCCAGAAAACATCAAAACGGAGCTTGAAAGGATGATAAGTATTAAGCTAATCTCCTTCCCTCCAACAAACCTGTAAAAGAGAATGTCCCACGGCTTGTTGAGGGGAGGGAACAGCTATGTAGGGAACAGAGGGAGGAGTTCTAAATTGAGCCAAAATATAAAATTCAAACCAGGTGTTGCAACTCGGTAAGCAAACCTACCATAAGCTAATGTGCAACATTTGCAATAAAACCTGAAGCCAGGTGAATTTTAACTGGTCTTGTGCTTTCTTTTATACTTTCAACAGCTCTATGTGTGGGGGAGCAGAGCTGTTTCTATGGGAATAAATATTATTCCTGCAGACACAGCTCTATTTCTATTATTTTGTGTATGTGTATCTGAGAGTCAGGAATCATCGTATTATTTTCTGCTCTCTTGATAATAATAAAAGTAGCAAAAATAGTGCTTTTCATTTAAGCAGCACCTTTTACCCAAGGATCTTATAGTACTTTACACAGTTATTAATAACTTTTATGACATTTTGCAAGCAAATAATAAGGCATTTCACTTGTTGTTTTCTGCAAAATCTACCACTTCTATAATCAGCTTTGGTTTACAACAAAGGAAGGTGCAATCACTCTGCTTTCAAATGACCAGTAATTGGTCCATATGTACAAAAAAAGTTCACGGTAATTTCCAAAACAGGAAGACCCAGTGCTACTTTAGTTATTGTTCATGTTCCTCAAACTGAGAAATATGGAAGAATAGGGAGTAATAAAAAGTGCTTAAATGATGATTGAATGAAGGGAAAAAGTGAGCAAACACTGATGCCTGAAAAACACAGGTGTAGTGTAGCCTGAGTGTAGCCATGGTGCACTGTTCTCACCCACAGTTGCTGATTATTTAAGTAAATGGCATTTATAGTGTGTGGCAATTCTGCAATCAAGCAAGCTTAACAAAAGAAACCTCTTTGGAGGTCTTTTTGCAATAGCATTGGGAGGAGAGAAAAATAAGCAGTGCCTTCAAAATTTATAGGTGAATTAAAAAAAGACCGCAGGACATCAGCTTTGACAGTGGGTCTCTGGACCAAATAAATTTATTGAGAATCCATTAGTAAAGCATTTGTCATCTTTCCATTTCTGATATAAAGGACAGGATGGCTAACCTTATTTTAGCAGGGGGGGAAACATTAAGATAATTGCATTTCTATTCTAATTGTATTCTATTCAAAAGGACTAGATAATTTCAAAAAAGAACTAGATAAATGCATGGAGGATTGGTCCATCAATGGATATTAGTGAGGATGGGCAGGAATGGTGTCCCTAGTCTCTGTTTGCCAGAAGCTGGGAATGAGTGACAGGGAATGGACCACTTGATGGTTACTTGTTCTGTTCATTCCCTTTGGGACACCTGTCATTGGCCTCTTTCGGAAGACAGGATACTGGGCTAGATGGACCTTTGGTCTGACCCAGTAGGGCCAATCTTATGTTCTTATTTCTGAGCCCTACCACATTCCCCAACAAACTAAGGATGGCAGGCCCCTAAAAGCATCAAAACAATTCCAGATACCACATCTCATTAAGATCTAAGCCAGAGCATTAGGTTTAAATGATAGCTCTTTGGGTTTAATATGTATGCAGATCTGGGAAAGTAGGGGCTGTGCAATTTCTCATGGGGCAAAGTAGCTCTAAAGAGAGAGTGGCTATATGCCAGTATTTATGAGCAGTTTAATTTCAGAGGTCAAGAATCACAAAACAGTTATGTTCCTTATTAATTCATTAGAGCTGTAGTGCTGTTTTATTGGTGGTGGTGGTGGGGGGGGGGGAAGAAAACTAACTTTGATTTAAACCAGCTGGTAAATCCAGAGCTTAACTGATTCTGCTGTAAATAAAGACCTTTTAAACAGAGGAGTCTATTGTGCATAGCACTTCTTTTTATAACAATATAAACATTAATGTGATAATAAAACTGCTAATACATTGCTATAAGACATTTGCACCCCATAAATAATGTTACCATTTTAAAATATAAATCGGTATGGGTTTGGACATAAATTATATCCAATGCCACCTTCATTTTCCTTTGAAATAATGTGTATGTTTGTGGGCCCACAAATATGTGTGTGTGGTTATGAATGTGTATGTGTGTGAGGGGCCATTGGGCATGTGTGTTTGAAATAGAGGAATTATTCACAATTTTGGGAGGTGATTTGAGTTCAGTGGACTTAAGTATATTCTAGCTCCTTACCCAAGAATATACTTAAGTCCAATATTCTCACTGTGAGGCTCAAATATTTGCATAACATGAAATACATATTTCAGGTATATGTGCAATTTTTAAGCATGTAGATATTTTTACTAGTATGATTTAAACTCATAAATATCTATTCTCTGTTGAGACAGCTTATCACAGAGGAGAGGTTCTTTCTTTACTATAGTCTGGGGAAAATCAGCAAGAAGGTAAGTCCTCCTCATTTACTTCATGAATAATAACAAAAACTGGGACACCTGTCAGAACACTGGTATCGAAAGATGACTCTCCTCAACCCAGGGCTTTCTCTCTTTCCTCTCTCTTCAATTTCCAGAACTTTCTGTTAAATATTTTACCACTAGAGGGTGCTGCAAATTGTGTTTTAAAGTCTAGAATCGATAAAGTAAACACACCTATCTCCCAGTTGCGCCAGGAAATCTAAGGCTAGCATTTCAAACCTTAACCTCTATCTCTTATTCTTAAAAATAGGACTTTCTCTGGTGAGTGGCACCAATATATATCCAACTTAAAGAACACCATCGCCACATTATTTACTTTAACTAAGGAGGCCAAGTTCATAGACACATTAGAACTCCCCTTCCACCTCGCAGTTGAACTCCAGTTGCGGCCTCTGTGTGTATTTGATCCTAGTGACTGAGGACTGAAGCTTTAAAGAGAATGCACAGCACATCAAGTGATTCATTCATATATATATATATATATATATATATATATATATATATGCAAATAGTGTTTAGGCACTTAGTAAATAATAATAAACTCACTTCTTTGCATATGCACAAAAGAAGGCCAGACTGAGACACCTTTGCAAACAGTTCTTTAACAATGCAGATTTTTCTCAGTTCTGTTGCAATCATTAGTGAACCCAGCGAGAATCTAATGAAAAGTAATTTCTGTGCTCTTTTAGAAAGACTCGACACAATTATGGTATCCCTAGTCTGTCATGAAGGCCTGTATCTGATGCAAAGACTAGTAACAAAAGGCAGACAGGAGGTTACAAGAAAAAGTATATATTGCTGACTCTCTTGGGTAAAATTTCTGCAGGCTGCTGTACCCTGTGATTGTATTTTCTTCTGATTGCCTGCCTCTTGACCTCTTAAAGACACTGAGACAAATATAGTACCACCAAATTGTCAACTAAACTATAGTAATAAACACTTTAAATCTCTTCCAATATACTTATATTTTATATATGCCTTAAATAATACAGAAACATCTACCAATAAAAACTGTTAGGAAATATAGATGCATTATGTATTCAGCAGATTTTTTTTTTAATATTCAATAAGTGTCAACCATATATTTCTGGGCCAAATTCAGAAGTAATATTAATGGTCATGAGAATTAAACATAAATGTGTGGGTATGAGATAGCGTAAAATGGCACCATGACTTTATCAGACACCTTCCTATTAGTTGCAATTCTTTCTACACATGCTCTGCTTCTTCACCATGTAGATTACTCCCTTATAATGACTTATTAATGTCTTAATTTACAGAATCATTTATGATATCTCTGAATTTGTTCCATAGTAAGCTAAAATTATAGGCCTTGATCCTAAAAGTAAATGCACTAGTGCAAACTCCTGTATTTGTTTGAAATCCCGTTTGAATCTTTAGGATTCCAGGTAGGTGCTGGATCCAAACTAGTGCATCTCCGTGTGTAATATACACAATATAAGAAGGATAGTTCACACAATATAATGGAATTGTGAGGTCAGATTCTCTGCTGTGCCCCTTAGAAGGTGCCCAGAAGTTACAGCCTAGGAAAAGGGAAGGCGAAAGTGACTGTAAAATATTTGTACCTATAAGATTCAGGGCTGTGCCTGGGACTAGCAGTGGCCATAGACTAACTTAGAGAAGCCCTCTGTGCTGCTCTAGTTTATGGCAGCCTTTCATGGCTGCCTATGGTCTGCTCTGCCAGAGCACTCCAGCAATGCTGAGCATGGTTTCCCCCTCTTCTTGCCCCCAGCCACACCCCAGCATGCTTCTATACTGGGGAAGCAAAGTGAGGCAGCACAGGGCTGTGTACGTCACTCCCATGCTGCTCCTTTAATGGGGAGGTCTCCAGGATGCCTTTATAGTTTCTTTAAACTGCCGAACTGGCCAAAATCTAGCTTATCTCCATCAGTGAGTAGATTCTATGAGGAAAAGTGCCCCCCCGGACATATGATGACATAACCAGTTGTTTATAGGTGCAATGACTTTAATGTGTTTGTAAGGCCTTTAACATTATTTTAATGTAGTGATTGCAGTAATTGTGCTTAAGTTTCACCATCTTGTAAAATGGAGATAGTGGTAATGTCTTTCTTCGCAAATTGTTTTGAGATCTATGGGTGAAAAACTCTATAGAAGCACTATGTATTTTATTTTTGTTTTATTTTGCTTTCTCTCTTAAAACCACCTTTAAAAATAGGATGATCTGCCTGTCATTGATCTCATTATACTATTTCAGATCCTAATCTTTCCTAAGAGCCTTTAAAATCCCTGCAGAAATGTCTGGTACCCTAGCCCTACCACAGCCTGCAAATGGTTTACATTCCACAACAGATGGTAATAAATCTGAGGGAGTCATTAGCATCCATCATGTCAATGAACAGCAGTAGGCAACCTTATTGACATAATAAACAGTAATTTCTCAGTTCCAACAATTGTTGTTTATCATGTCAGTACATACTCAGGAAGTTCTTAATTCATGGATATGCTATTAATACTATGAGGGAAGGACCTTTAAACCACGGACTCTATTAAACACACCTGATGACCTATTTTATCAGTGTGAACTGGTGTGTTTAAAAACGGGCATTATATATAATTAATGTATATAGTACATACATAGTAAATATGCATACTAGAGCTCTGATGAAATGGTAACAGCCACCAAGCTAGCAAATTTTTAAAGCTTCAATATTGCTGCTGTCGTAGTAGAGAAAATTCCCAGATCTTTGATCCTAATTACATTCTAACGACTATAAAATTTGGGATTTTCTACTCAAAGCCTTCTTTGAGTCACAGAAGTGATGAAAAAGCATCCACTGAATGTCTGTCTTTCTCACTGTAGTCTTTTATAATTTTACAACATCTAAACTAATTTAAACCAATATTAGTAAAAATGCTTTGAACTGAGACTTTATATGTCAAGTTGCAATTTAGAATGAATTTTTACTGTCATACTATAATCCCCCAAACTAGGAGGTGCAATATAACTGAAATGCTGACACAGGCCTCAAATTGTAGAGGTGTTGGCAGGTGCTGCGATGCTAGCAATATATTAGCAATTTTTGCATATAATTATTATTCATTAATGCCTATTACTATATCACTTGCATGCAGATTATAGGCTATAGAATGACAGCTGTGTAGAATCAGTTAAATTAGAATACATACCACAGACGTAAACAGGCACACATTAAAGATATTGAATGAGTGTCCTTCAAAGGTTTTTCAGTTTAAAATAATATATGGAAAAGATGTTCATTGGGATGTACCTGAAAATAAAATACCTAGCTCATTTGCTCTGAGATGGTACTTAATACAGCATTCATAATAAAGGTCAAAGAAGTGCATCTTCATTTAACTAAATGTTAAGTTAGCTCAACTGCAGTGATTGTCTGAATTGTGACTGTGTATTATAGAACACAGATCTAATTGCCTTAAGAGTTCCAGCCGTCCAGGCAATGCAGATGTTATGCAAATGATGTAATGCTCACTTTCAGAAAGTAAAGAAATGTGATGATTTTTGCAATGGGTTATTTGTTGCTTTGTATCTGCTGTGGGAGGGGGCAAAATTATCATTAAGCTTTCCATAAAATGAATATCAGGAGACGCTACTAAAAATTCCACTGAATTGCAGGGATGTCTGATAACCACAGAAACATGTCAAAAGCAAAATTGTGATACATGCTTGTTAGAGACAGGTCCTAACCAAAACCCTGGAGCCAAACATCCCTGAACTTTGGGAAAGTATGAACCCGGAACTGAACTTCATGACTTAGTGCATCCCCAAAACACACACACACGCCTAAGAGCAAGATTTTTAAAATTACTTGCCTAAAGTTAGGCTCTTAGTTCTTTGTTTAGGCACATATGTAAGTGAAGTGGCCTGATTTTTTATACTGTTGAGGTAGCCAGCAGCTCCCACTTGCTCCCATATGATTGCATTGGGAATTTCCTGTTATTAAGCATTGAACCAGTTATTTAGCTGCCTAAATATGGACTTAGATGGAGCCTAATTTTAAGCAGTCATTTTTAAAATATCGGTCTTAACTATTCTTTCAGCAGAACAATGTAGTTAACAAGTATCTATAAGGTCGGTTCCATGAGATTAACTTTTCTTTCAGTACCTGGAAAAATCTATACATTTATCAAGTTAGCTCCCTCTGTTATTTTTTTAAACAGCAGTTATTCATTTAAGGCGGTTCCTTTGTTATATTTCCATCTATATTTTTGTTTGATGTAGTGAAAAATATCTAAGAGACTTGTAGTTTATCTTTTCACTGGACTGACTCTATTACAGTAAGGTGCTTTTTCCCCCCCATTTGCTTGATGATAGAAAGTCTATTATTCTTCATATAACTGTGTGTGTTTGTGTTTTGGAATTCAACCCGCAATGACAACACACACAAGTATATTTTTAAATATGGGTATAGCTGAAATTTGCTCTCTGCCTGAAATAACCCTCTGCTAAACCATACCTTTTATTTCCCATCATTATGCGATTACTTTGCCATTGTCTGTATCACTTCTTGAAATGACTTTCCACAAATTGGATCAAAAAGAGATACAGTAATACCTGGCCACAAGTTAAATATTGGGACTGAGAATATTATTGCCTGGAATTTCATAACAGAACATTCGTGATGTCACAACAGATTGCTGATGCTATTGAATAACTGGATCCAAAACATTAAACAAACATTCCAACATTAAAATGAAACTTCATTCCAACATTAAAATCAAACTTCTTCATCAACTTCAGTGATTTTTTTAGTCGGGCCATGTAAAAAGCTCAGTTTTATATTTCTCTAATTACTTAATTTATTTCTTACAAAAGCTGAGACCCTTGTAATTATTCTTATAAAATATGAGTAGTGTGAGCTGCCTGAGTGATTGTGTTATCACGACAAGACTTGAGGTGTCCCAAGGCGAAGATATTCTGACATTAACCAGTTTAACCAGAAAAAGAGGCCGGAAGTAGACAGATGTCCTCCTTATCTCACATGAATTGGTTAGGTAGCTGCTCAAATGTCTTTGTAATGACATACCAAGTGCATAATGTATTTGCAATTGAATTAATATCTCCTCCTTTCCTTCAAGAGGAAAGAACAGGTAAATCGGGCAAGGAGTCAAGCTGCTTTTATCAATTGCTCAAGCATCTGCTGTTTATCCTCTGTAAATAATGTATAATTAGTTAAAACACAAAATAAAACAAACAAAAACACTTCCTTATTTCGTTTCAGAAATTTGTCTTTGACCAAAATGCTCTTAATTTGGCCCGATCCTGCAAACACTTATGCATGTGTTTTTCCTTAATACTGTAAGCAATTCCACTGGAATCAATGGGGCAACTCACAGTGGTAAAATGAAACATTTGCTAAGTGCTTGCAAGATATGCCCTCATCTATACTACAGAGTTAGGTCAAAACACGGCACCTTACATCAGCTTCACTCTGTAAGTATCTACACTAAAATGTTACTCCTGCCAATGTAACTCACCTGCTACGCTGACTTAACTCCACCTCCACAACAGGCTTAGCACTTAGCTTGATGTAGTTAGGTTGACCTAAGTATAGACACTGTGCTACTTACATCAACTTTAGTGGCCACCAAGAAGTGTCCCACAGTGCCCCACTGCAACCACTTAGGCCACCGTTTTGAACTCTGCTGCCCCGCAGTCAGGTACATAGGTAGGTGCCTCTCCTCTCTAAAGCCCCGCACATTTTTGAAATTCCATTTCCTGTTTGCTCACCGTGGAGAGCTCACCTAGTGACTGCCCAGCTGAGCATGCCAGGTCCATGCTGCAGACACACTCCTTCCTGGAGTACACAGGAAGACTCCTGAGTCTGCGGGGAGAAGAGGCTGTGCAGGCACAGTTCCGATCCAGCCGTAGAAATGTTGATATCTATGAGCAGATGGCTTTGGGCATGGGGGGAAAGGGCTACAAGAGGGACCCACAGCAGAGCCTTGTGAGCATCCCTCACTTCGCCACTGCCAGTGCAGCTCTCGTTTTGATGTCACTATACTGGAGGCCTGGGGAGAGCTACGCGCGCACACACACACACACACACACACACATACACACACACACACCCCTCCCCCAGGAATGTGGCCTTGTGCATCTGAAAGTTCTGCAGCCACTGCTCTTCATCCTATATCTGAAAAATGATGTGATCCCACCAGTCAGTGCTTGTTTCTTGGGCCAGAACCAGCGCTTCACCATCTGCAGCTGCTCCATGAATGCCAACAACAACCTTGAATCGTTTCTTTCTTTGTTCCACAGCAAGCCAGCTTACAAGGAATTGTCTTGTTCCCCACAGCTCCCCTGGCAGCTCCGCAAATGATGAGGAATCAGGTATGTTGTGCTCACAATGCTCATCACAATAGTGCAGAGCTGTGCATGATCTATGTTCTCACACAGATGGCAGGCGCGCGGGTTTGCAGTTTTGAAAGGCGTGAACCATTATGGGATGGAGATAAAATTATGGGATAGAGAAAACTGCATGGGACGTTGAAACCATGTTCCCAGTCAGACCTGCATGACTCATTTACCCCCAGAACGCATTGCAAACCCTTCCCAAAACACCCTGCACTAGATGGTGACAAGTTGCACAGTGGGATGGATGCCTATGGTGTGCTGCTCTCTGCATTGATGCAAGTGCTGAGGAGTGAGGACGTGCACCACTGACACAAGGAGCGTAGTGTGAACATGCAAAAACAATTTAATTACTGCAGTGGCTGTACATCGACATAACTTAGGTTGACTTAATTTTGTAGTGTAGCCTTGTCCATAGAAGCATATAACCCAATGTCTGCTTTGACTACAGTATCAAATGTCTTTAAAAGATACTCATATTGTTTGTGTCTTTTGTGGTGACATGCCTTGTGGGTGAAAAGATAGAATATGAAAAAAAATTGTCATTATTCTCAAAACAGTTTTATTGTCGTCTGAAATGGCCTGATGGATCCCATTTGAACCATTCAGGAAAAAAAATGCCATAATTTCTCATCTTATTTCCTGTGGTATATTTATTGAAAATGTCTCAGCATATTGGCAAGAGGGACTGTGGTCTCATTAGGGCAGGGGCCTAGAAGACAAGACTCCTGTATTCTATTCCTGATCATGCCACTGTTTCAGTGTCCTCTTCTGTGCTGCAGGAATAGTATCATCTAACTTTCTCCCAGCAGTATTTGTGAAAATTAATGGATCTTTGAAAAGTGCTGCAAAATATTTTGAAGGAAAGTGTCATGTACATGCCCAAGTATTGCTAATCAATTAAATGGACGTTTGAGCTAAGGTTATTGTATGATCCACTACATTACTCATATGTTCTGTCCTCTATTCTACTGTTTGCTTACTCTTTAGTCAGTAAAACAGAACTAATACAGATGATGAAAATACCTAATCTATAAAGAAAGCAAACCTTAATAGTGTGCCACTGAACCAGCCCACCTGAGTGTCTGAAAAGACAAGGAAAACTAAAATGTGAGAGGTTTTAGTGTAGCAGCCATGTTAGTCTGTATTCGCAAAAAGAAAAGGAGTACTTGTGGCACCTTAGAGACTAACCAATTTATTTGAGCATAAGCTTTCGTCAGCTACAGCTCACTTCATCCGATGCATTCAGTGGAAAATATAGCGGGGAGATTTATATACACAGAGAACATGAGACAATGAGTGTTACCATACACACTGTAAGGAGCGTGATCACTTAAGATGAGCTAATACCAGCAGGAGAGCGGGGGGGGGGGGGACCTTTTGTAGTGATAATCAAGGTGGGCCATTTCCAGCAGTTGACAAGAACGTCTGAGGAACAGTGTGTGGGGTGGGGGGGGGGAATAAACATGGGGAAGTAGTTTTACTTTGTGTAATGACCCATCCACTCCCAGTCTCTATTCAAGCCTAAGTTAATTGTATCCAGTTTGCAAATTAATTCCAATTCAGAAGTTTCTCATTAGAGTCTGTTTTTGAAGTCTTTTTGTTGTAATATTGCGACTTTTAGGTCTGTAATTGAGTGACCAGAGAGATTGAAGTGTTCTCCGACTGGTTTATGAATGTTATAATTCTTGACATCTGATTTGTGTCCATTTATTCTTTTACCTAGAGACTGTCCAGTTTGACCAATGTACATGGCAGAGGGGCATTGCTGGCACATGATGGCATATATCACATTGGTAGATGTGCAGATGAACGAGCCTCTGATAGTGTGGCTGATGTGATTAGGCCCTATGATGGTGTCCCCTGAATAGATATGTGGACACAGTTGGCAACGGGCTTTGTTGCAAGGATAGGCATCACGGCAAACCTGGTGGCTAAACTTTGTAACTTTGTCCTCACCCATAACTATTTCACATTTGGGGTCAATGTATACCTTCAAACCAGTGGCACTGCTATGGGTACCTGCATGGCCCCACAGTATGCCAACATTTTTATGGCTGACTTAGAACAATGCTTCCTCAGCTCTCGTCTCCTAATGCCCCTACTCTACTTGCGCTATATTGATGACATCTTCATCATCTGGACCCATGGAAAAGAAGCCCTTGAGGAATTCCACCGTGATTTCAACAATTTCCATCCCACCATCAACCTCAGCCTGGACCAGTCCACACAAGAGATCCACTTCCTGGACACTACGGTGCTAATAAGTGATGGTCACATAAACACCACCCTATACCGGAAACCTATTGACCGCTATTCCTACCTACATGCCTCCAGCTTTCACCCAGATCAGACCACATGATCCACTGTCTACAGCCAAGCTCTACAATACAACCACATTTGCTCCAACCCCTCAGACAGAGACAAACACCTACAAGATCTCTATCATGCATTCTTACAACTATAATACCCACCTGCTGAAGTGAAGAAACAGATTGACAGAGCCAGAAGAGTACCCAGAAATCACCTACTACAGGACAGGCCCAACAAAGAAAATAACAGAACGCCACTAGTCATCACCTTCAGCCGCCAACTGAAACCTCTCCAACGCATCATCAAGGATCTACAACCTATCCTGAAGGACGACCCATCACTCTCACAAATAATGGGAGACAGGTCAGTCCTTGCTTACAGACAGCCCCCCAAATACTCACCAGCAACCACATACCATACAACAGAATCACTAACCCAGGAACCTATCCTTGCAACAAAGCCCGTTGCCAACTGTGTCCACATAGCTACTCAGGGGACACCATCATAGGGCCTAATCACATCAGCCATGCTATCAGAGGCTCGTTCACCTGCACATCTACCAATGTGATATATGCCATCATGTGCCAGCAATGCCCCTCTGCCATGTACATTGGTCAAACTGGACAGTCTCTAGATAAAAGAATAAATGGACACAAATCAGATGTCAAGAATTATAACATTCATAAACCAGTCAGAGAACACTTCAATCTCTCTGGTCACTCAATTACAGACCTAAAAGTCGCAATATTACAACAAAAAGACTTCAAAAACAGACTCCAACAAGAGACTGCTGAATTGGAATTAATTTGCAAACTGGATACAATTAACTTAGGCTTGAATAGAGACTGGGAGTGGATGAGTCATTACACAAAGAAAAACTATTTCCCCATGTTTATTCTCCCCCCCCCCACACACACACACACTGTTCCTCAGACGTTCTTGTTAACTGCTGGAAATGGCCCACCTTGATTATACTACAAAAGGTTTTTACCCCCCTCCCCCCGCTCTCCTGCTGGTATTAGCTCACCTTAAGTGATCACTCTCCTTACAGTGTGTATGGTAACACCCATTGTTTCATGTTCTCTGTGTATATAAATCTCCCCACTGTATTTTCCACTGAATGCATCCGATGAAGTGAGCTGTAGCTCACGAAAGCTTATGCTCAAATAAATTGGTTAGTCTCTAAGGTGCCACAAGTCCTCCTTTTCTTTTTGTAAAATGTGAGAGGTTATCATGTTTAGTTCCATTAAAATAATATCATCCACTAACATCACTTTCATTTAAATGTACAGAATAAATGAACATCCTTTTTTTTTGAAACCCATATTCAGCAGTATTGTTATTTGATCATTCCAGGTGCCTGAAATAAATTGTAGTTCATTCAGAAGGATAGAAATAGTTTTCTCTGCCTCTAAAGCTGTATTCGGCAGCATTGGGAAAGAGAGCAAAAAATCACAGTGAGGTTGCACCTAGACAATAGTGCCTCCAATGGTGACTAAAACTGAAGCCAGTTGAGTTGCAGTATATTAGCATGAGCTGAATGATTTCAGTAAACGATTTTTTTTTCTTTTAGCTTGTACTATGCCTTTTGTCTTGTGGCAAGAGTCAAAGACAGGATCTGTTGAAGCAACACCCCCACAGAATATAATGTGGCATGTTTTAATGATGATTTTGAAAGCAAAAAAATAAATAAGTTTCACTGCAGGGCAGGAAAGGCTTTAGGTAAAATAATTGCTTGAGGTCTGACATTGATTGATGAAGGGTAGTTTATTTGTCTCACGTGTTTGGATTTGTTTTCTTTTCTCTTTGGTGTGATCAGAGAGATTTCTAATGTGTCTCAATTAATTCTGACAGAAAATGAAGTCCTCTCAGGATCATACCAAGTATGATCTCTTCTGAATTAGTCTAAAAAAAAGTCCTTTTCTCTCCTGCTTAATTGTATTGTGCAGCTAATTATTCATGCAGCAGAAGTAGTTACACCCTTTTATTCTGTTTTATTACTTTTCCGTCAATATTAAACCACGTATTTGAAAAGACACACTATATACATAAATAATAAGCAGAAATAAACATAATAATGAATTAATTCATGGTTCTGATATGAAGTTCTCAAGATAAGGGGATAAGAAGAAAACAACTTGTGTACACAAATACCTGTCAAAATGTTCTGTCAAAACTTTATTTTGACTGAACAATGCATTTTTGACTAAACACATTTTTTAGCCAGAGGTGTCTGCTCTCTACAGAAAATTTTGACTTTTTGTCAAAAAAAAGAACACCCAAAAAACAATGTTTTCAGCAGATCAGGTGCCTCATGACCCTATATTCTCTATTGACTGGGTTCCCCAGCCAGCTGAATCTCTCATGGTGCACAAACAATTGCATTTTTTCAAATTGAAATATAGAATAGAGAATTTCAACATTTTTTGTCTATATTTTCCAAAGAAAACAAATAATTTTCCAAGCAGTTGTACTTGCGTCCTTCAAGTTACAAAAAGTCCAGAGTTACATTTTGGCACTTCATAAACTACTGAAAGCCATGCTTTATAATGCAATAGCTATTTGAATCTTGGGCCAAATCTTGCTTTCTTTATTCAAAAAATAGCCACAATGAGACTACTGTTGTGATATGCAAGTAAGCTTTGATTATTATGATAGTGTCTTCAACTGCAAGAATATACTCTAATAAATCTAACAGACCATATCCTGGCATTCCTCAGTAAGTAGACTCATGAAATCCTAACTCCAACAAGCTAGCAAGGAAAGTCAGTACAGATATGAATAAGTGTTGCAGGATCAGATCCATACTCTGTTCATGAGTCTAACCAGTGTAAATCTGTAAACAGAACAATAAGAAACCAGAATGAAGAAAAAAAAACTACAAGAAACCAAGGGAAAGGATAGATTACAGAGATTGATTGATCTGGGGGTTTAAGAGAGACAGCTCTCACAGGAGTCCACTTTCCGCAGAAATTGGGAAATTGACAGTAACCTGCTTGCTTGAAAACCTGTATCAGAAAGCCTATCATGATGTTCTAAGAAAACAAAAATCCCTTAGGTACATAACACCTGAACAGTGCATTGGGAGCCTGGTGAGAGACAAGAAGGAAGAGTTAGTGAACAAGGATGTGAAGGGCAACCAGAACAACTATATCCTGCACGTGGCTGGGACTGAGATTTCAGCTGATTCAAAGCACACAGCTTGATAACAGTATTCATTTCCAAGCTAGCTGCTCCCCAGAGCAGCTCTGCTAGAGAAGGCAATAACTTAGGAGCAGGCAGCTGTTAGGGAAAGAATCCAGATACCTCCATAGCACATCCTCATAAACATCAAATACCAAGTTGGAAAGGTGAGGACAGCCAGTCTGCCCAGTTGTGGACTTAAAGGAGAGGAAATGGTACACCAAGATTCTAAAGCTGTTGGAGATTCATCTGAGGGAAAACACAGCCTTCCAGTGTCATCTGCTAGGCCGGGGGTCGGCAACTTTTGGCACACAGCCCATCAGGGTAATCCGCTGCCTGGATTTTGTTTACGTTGACCGTCTACAGGCATGGCCCCCTGCAGCTCCCAGTGGCCGCAGTTCACCGTTCCCAGCCAGTGGGAGCTGCAAGAAGTGGCATGGGGCCACATGCTGAAGGTTGCCAACGCTTGTGCTAGGCCCATCCCTTTGCTCTGGAACCCAAGGGAAGGCCATGGTTTCAGCCCCATGAGGACTTTTTTTAATTTATTTCAAGAGCTACCGTGAATACAGTGGTACTACATTTAGTTAGCAAGTACCAGAGGGCTAGCTATGTTAGTCTGTATCCACAAAAACAACAAGGAGTCCGGTGGCACCTTAAAGACTAACAAATTATTTGGGCATAAGCTTTCATGGGTAAAACCCCCACTTCTTCAGATGCATGGATTTTTTACCCACGAAAGCATATGCCCAAATAATCTGTTAGTCTTTAAAGTGCCATAGGACTCCTCTTTGTTTTTGTTACATTCAGTTAGGTGTCTGTGACATACCTAGGGTACAGTCGAAACTAGTGAGTAGCTGTGTCACTCCTGCCTTCTAACCTGGGGTGCCCTTTACACTGCTTTGCTGCTGTAGCCTCCAGTGTGGACTGCTCAAAACAGCCTCCAATATGCAGGTCACTCCCAGCTATGTCTGTGTGCATGCTGCAGCCAGCCACACGTTGACTCTTACCAGCCTAGTTATATTGCAGGGTGGTCCTAGATTTCCCCCCAGAAATATATGTCCTGTACTGCCCAGTTGTCTCCTGGATAATACAAATTCATATAAAGTCCATCATTTCATTAATATAAATGATATGCACACATCCTGTTATCATAAATGGAGGTTCCCAAACACTTCAATTCAAACATACTGAATTAGATAAAACAATAAAACAAGTTTACTACAAAGAGAGAGATTTTAAGTGAATACAAGTACTAAGACATAAAAGTCAGAAATGGTTACAAGAAAAATAAAGATAATACACAACTAATGCCTAATTGAACAAACAAGGGTAAATTCAAAGGAACGATTTTCTTACCACATACTCTCAACACTCTTACTGGCCAAACTTCTTAGGCCAGGACCCCTTATTCTGTTTACTGGCTGCTTCCTTTGTTCCTTCTGGTGCAGTGAATCGATGGACACAGAGAGAGCGTGGAGGAGGGGTATACTGGAGTGTCTTGCCCCTTCTTTTTATAGTCCTGCTCTCCCTCTGAGAAGCATTTCCAGCTGGGAGTGTGGCAATAAGCACTCTGTGTGGAAAGGAACTCCATGCTGTTTCTTTGCTAAAATGTAGATTTTTCTCCTCAGACCCCTTTCCTGCCAAAGAATGGCCACTTCGCAGGTAATGACCCATTGACATTATTTACATCTGGCATCAGCTTGCCCTTTGTCTCTGAGGAACTGATTTCGCTGCTCCCCAGACTTGACACATGTGTTAGTAACACCATATAGCACACTCTTATAACTTTACATACAATGTTACCACACATATTTTACCAGGACAACAATGATCAGCAAATTCTGAGTTTTCAAAGGCATACTTTATACAAATATTATTACTATAGTGGACACAGGGGTATACTCTGTAACAGTGGGAAAGGGCTCTAGGGTGGCTGGTTTGAAGAATTCAGTTAAAGCATGCTCTAAGACAGGGAGGGTCACACAGAGATGAAGGTTTGTGTCACCGTCACCATGTACCCAAGCTACAGTCCTTTCTTTTTACTCCTAATTATCCAGTTCAAGGAGAAGAGAAGACCTACCTCATACTTTGGGAGTCACACTCTTTTGGAGTTGCACTCATTTTCTTTCTCTTGCATTATGTCTGATTAGCTGAAAAGCAGCTATTTGACAGAGGGAGTGTTTGATTTTGTTTTGGGATTGACTGTCCATTTATATATAAATGGACAGTCAATCCCTATATATATATACACCCTTCCATACATCTATGCCTTTTCTTTTACCCCTCATCCCTACATTTACGTTCTTCTTTTGACTTCTTGAGAGTATAAGAATTCTCCCACATGTCATAGGGCTTGTGAACTCCTGTTATCATCTGATCACTTGGTGGATGGTGGACACACCATCCATAAAGAATCCAGTAATCATCCAAGAAGAATAGTATGATAAAGACTGGCATTTGAAAAATGGCCTCAGATCTTTCGGTAGGCCTCATAGCCATTTAGGACAGAGTAGAAAGTGGACTAAACCAATCTTGGGAGCTAAGAGTAAGCAAAGAGTGGGCTTATATACACGTATAAAAGATAGTATAACAATTGTTAATATGAAGCACTCTTTCAGAATTACTTCTATCAGATTTCTGTGTTTAAAACGTTTTGTCTCAATTTGGCTTTAAGGCTGCTCAATCAGAACTCCACATTTGGAATACATTCTCTTTTTGTCCTTTTCATTTACTTTCTCCTTAGAAGAAACAGAGGGTGTCCTGCCTTTGGGACACTGCCCAAATAGAAGAAATGAGAAAATAAAATCTGCATATAATAACTGCAACTTCATCCCATTTTTACGGGCCATTCACAGCTGCTAAGTTACAAGCTTAGTACTTCTTTCTTCCAGACGAAGGATCCATATAAGAGCAGCTGCTCGAATGTCCAAAACTGTGTAGTGCACAAATGTGAATATGAAAAGGACAACAGAGGACATATACTGCAAATGATGATTATTCTAAAATACAATAGAATTTGTATTGTATTAAAATGTATAATATAATTAATTTCAGAAGATAGATTTGATTGTGGTTAATGGTTTTATATATTCATAATTAATCTTTGTATCCATTATTGGAATGGAATTATTCTATTTTTTCTCTTCTGTGTCTGAATATTTCTGTTTTGTATGGTTTTTATCACTTATGGATTTTATTGTTTTTGGCTTTGAATATCCACAAAATATATTTTCTAAAGTTTGAACTCTAAATTCTGGAATGCTATAATGTGGACTTCTAGACCATACCATAATAGAAAGTATAAATAATAAAAATACTAATGTAAGGGTCAGATGGCAATTCCATACATAAAGCTCTCTCATGCATGGAGGACCTGAAAACACAGCGGATTCCTGTGGTGAGGAGAGGCAATTACAAAGTATGGAGTATGGGGGGCAGTGCTCCCTGGGGCTCAGGATCTGATCATAAGAAGAGGATAAGGAGTAAGCCAGGATTCCCGCAATGCCATACTACTTTACCTGGCATAGTAAGGCTAAAATTAAAATGGATTTGACTCATATTTTTAAATGCACTTTTACAGGATAGAAAATTGAAAGAAAAACACCCAGATTCCTGAAAATCCTTGTTTTAAGGAAACAGATGTTTCTTCTTTTTGTTCTCTGTACAACATCACTCTTTAGAAACATGGGGAAACCTATCTTCAGTTTTGGATGAGTTCTTTTTTTAATTGTACATTTCTCTAAATGTCTGTTCACAGTGCCTCTCAAATACAAAAATTATTAGATTACAACTTCTTATGCATTTGGTGTTTAGGATGCATGCACAGGGAAATTCTGCATTTTAATAGGAATTGGCAGTAGTCCCAAATCATGAGAAAATGGCTACTTTGAAAATTTCTCTGTTTATCCACAGAGTGGATGTGGCCTGGGTAGAAGCAATGCATGCTTCCTCAAAACATACCCTCTGTGGTTTCTGTACGGTATATCTCTTGGCAAATGCTGATTTTTTATGGCAACCATTAGACAGCATGTAATCAATGACCTAAGAACAGTTAAGTTACACTTTAAAGCCTAACTCTCTGCTAGTATATCTTAGTTGAAGCAGGTGGAGGTACTCCAATAGGGAACTTGACTCACTGAATTCCTCACATTTGTAGATAGTGAAATCAGTTGCATGAGACTATGCCGATCACGTATGTAGTACTTGCAGACAGGATGAGTGAATACTTCACATCATTATTCATAAATATTCAGTCAAGTTAATCTTGACCATATTTGGGTCCTTTTTACCTTATGAACAATCACATAAATGAGCTTTTGAGGAACAGAACATCCAACATCACATCTGAGTTATGCTATTTGAGTGCAAACAATAGTAATATTTAGCAATTTGGACTGGATACTTTGCAGTTTTGGCAGAGGAGTCTACTCAAGGGACTGTTTTTATCAAACGGTGCAATCTGGAACATTCCAAAGGGAAATAAAATAGATCTGTTCACATATAAATATCTTTATACTTAGAAAAATAGTCAACTCTTGTAGGTATGGTTTGGTAGTGTCTAAAGAAAGAGATTAACTCCATTCTAGTCAAGAAAATCCACATACATCCTGCCCTCCATTCATAAATTCTAGCTTTGTGTGTGCGCATACACAACAGAGAGACAAAGTGGGTGAGGTAATGTCTTTTATTGGACCAACTTCTGTTGGTGAGAGAAACAAGCTTTTGAGCCACACAAGTGCTTTTCTTCAGGTCTAGTAAAGAAAATCCCAGCGTCACAGCAAAATGCAATCTTGCAGTTTTGCATTTTGCTGTGATGTTGGGAGTTCCTTTCCCAGACTTGAAGAAGAACTCTGTGCTGTTCAGAAGCTGGTCTCTCCCACCAGCAGAAGTAGGTCCAATAAAAGACATTACCTCACCCACTTCGTCTCTCTACCATCCTGTTACTGTTGTGCATGCTACAACTACACTGCCTGCATGCACAACAGTAATTTCTTCTGTTTGTATATGGAACTTGCTCAATTTAATATCCATCATATTTTAATGGATAATCTGATATTTTTGAAAAAAATCAATCAACAAATATATTTTATCCTTTATTTTGAGTGTGTTATAGAGTTGAATAATCTGTGAATATTGATGAATAATTTATTCAATGGTTTTCACACAAGAAAGACTGAATAAAATATTCTACAAATGATGGTTTTCATTCTTGGCACAGTTCTTTTATAAAATACATATTCTAACATTATTTAAATGTGTTTGTAATATCATATTTTGCATTCCACTTCATATTAAATAACTATGTGTTTATTTATTAATGGCATCTGATTTGGCACTTTCAGTCTTGGAGCTTAGAGGCTACAACTCAATCCAGATAAAATGGAAGTGATAATGGTTGTTTGGGGGACACAAGGAAAAGGGTCAGGAGACATGTTATGGTATTTATAGTCGTATACCACGCCCATTACTGTGATATGTGAGTGTAGTAGTACTGCACTCGGTAGAGGGTGTCCTACTGTTGTTTGTTGATAGAGTTCACACTTCGAGGATAAAGTTAAATAAACATCCGCTCTTATGTGATCAAGTAATGGCTGGTGGCTAGAACTGCATTTTGTGTCCATGGCCAGCCAGAATGATATGGCTTTGCTGTCAGATGGGGCATGGGTCACTTGCAGGTTTAATCTAGTGTAAATGGTGAATTTTCTGTAACTTGAAGTCTTTAAACCATGATTAGAGGACTTCAGTAACTCAGTCAGAGGTTAGGGTCTAGTACAGGACTGTGTTGGTGAGGTTCTGTGGCCTGCAATGTGCAGGAGGTCAGACTAGATGATCACAATGGGTCCTCCTGATCGTAAAGTCTGTGAGTCTATGTGGAGCATCATTCTTGCCCTTGCCACTCCTAAATTAGATTATTGCAATGTGCTTTACATACAGATGCACTTTAAATTCACTTAGAATCTTAAATGGGTGCACAATACAGTTACTTGCCTACTAAATGGTGCATCTCACCTAGAGCACATTCTATCAGTGCTGCATGTTTGATTGTTCTGCATTGATTATTTCCAATGGAATATATGGTGTCAGTTTTGATCTCTTATGCCCTTAATAGTCTATATGATACCTGCTTGAAAGACCACTTTCCCCCATGAGATAGTGCCGTAATTGTGATCAGTAGAGCTAGCGCACCTTCAGTTTAATCAGGTGGGCCTGCTGGCAGCAACTTTGACTCTGGAATTCACTCTCCTGCTTGGTCTGAAAGAGCCTAAATTATTTCTCTGTGAATACTGCACAAAACATATGTTTTCATGGATATTTTGGAAAGGCAAGTGTGCAGATTATGGAGAAGGGGGCTCTCAAATGGAATGGGGGAGTTGTTTAATTGTGGCCCTGACTGCGTGATTGGACTTCTGCATTACAAACTTGGCATGTGACATTTCCATTTGGAAATCTAAATAAATATTTAGCCGCACAATGGTGTATGGGATCCTGCATATAGGCCTGATCTAAAGCCATTAACAAAATGAAATTCTTCCATTGTTTTGCATGGGGTTTGGATCAGACCCTTATTTCCTATGCTTATTGAAGGATAATCTTTGGTATTTCAGATGCCATTGTGTAGTAACAGTGTATAAATATTGACTTTTTATATGGCAACCACTGCATTTATTTACTGAATAAATGAGATACACAGTATGTTTATGTGAGCCCAGTGCTCACTTTTTACATGTAATAGGCTAATAGAAGCAAATACTGTTTTCTCAACATCACATACAGACCAAAATGATTCATTAAGTTTCTAAATTCATTAATGTTTTTACTTTGAAAAAAATCAACATAATAGGAAAACTGTTTTATGGTATTCATGCTTCCCTTTTTGCTTACCTTCCCTTTTTCCAGCAACCCCACGTACAGATAGCCATAATGATTTTAGAGAGGATAAATGACCTATGCACAACACCCACACAGCCTGTAACATTGCTGAGAAATCAAATGCTTCCTTTAACAATGCCCATTCTGTAGTATAAACTAACAAACTATTCAGAAAATTGAGATTGGGATTAACTTTAATTTGGAACAGAATATTAACTATGTTACAACACATCTACATCTGTACAAAGTAGACTATACTGACAATATGTCAGTGATCAGGATATAGAATCAATTGTGGAGATGACACATTCTTATCTAGGAAGAGTATAAGATATGTTTCCTTGATGCATCACTAGAGACTACTTTGAGGGGGAAGATGAACAATAGAGGATGCTCAGTGTTTTGCATAGCAGTCAAGCCTTTGTAATGCCAAATCCATTGCATAATGAAACCCTCTTTATTGCAGACTGCGCTCTTTAAGGCAAACGTAAATATTCAGTGGAAGAATGTGTGCACAACATAGAAATTCTTTGATTATTTTCAGAGCAAAACATTCACAAAAGTGGCTTATTGTCAATACAAGTTTGGAGACTGCACTGAGGAAATAAAAAACACATTGTCCGGTGCATGTACATGAACTCACTCTGAAATGATTATTTGAAATAAATCTTTCTTGAGTATTGACCTCAGTATATTTCATTCAATAAAAATATGAATAAACATGCTCCTGGAATTCATATTAAGGGCACTCAAAGGGTTTTATTCAATTCTCCAAATGAGTCAACAGAAAGACCTTCTTTGTAAAGGAAAAATTCTCTCTTTATGCTGGCCCATGGTCTCTACATTTTTGTGTTCAATAAAATATGCTGTTTTCAAAAAAAGCATGCAACCTTTCATGAAAAAACAAAACCTGACAAACACAGACAAGGTCCACGTTTTAAATGAAAGTGATTACTGAGCTTCATTATTCATTAGAGTGGACTACACTGTACATTGCAGCCTTTTAAAGAGCTAGGGCCAGATTCACCACTTCCCTCTGGCTCCTTTGCACCATGCAGGGATGCAAAGCAACCAGAAACTTGGCTTTACCAGCCACTTAAAACAAGTTATTGTTCTGTACCACTGGAGCAGTTATGCCAGTGAATCTGGTTCCTGTTCCTTTATTTTATCCATTCACCTAACAGATTTAAAAACCATACTTAATTGTTTAACAATTATTTTGTAATACTCCTAACAGACATACTGCTTCCTAAGGTGGAGTATTGGGCAAAGATTCCATTTCAAATTGGAGTCTTTACGGATGGATGTCATGCTAATGAAATGAATCATTGCAAAGGTTTATTGTTTAATTGGGTGGTACTCTTTAGAAGGCTTTAATTCTAACCAGAATACACTAGTGAAGATGGTGCTGTTTTGGTGCTATCACCATGATCATCACAGTGCTTCGGATGTTAAAAAATAAACTTGGGTAAATATAGTTTCCAGTAAATCATCTCTAAAATATTTGAAACCACTTGATGTTAGCAAACCACCTGGTTTCTGACCAGATGATAGATGTGAAGTGATTACATTATTGCAAAGAGTGGAGATGTATCCCATAGTGTATCAGTCTTGACAAATTTTCAGGCTCTGTTTATTGTGCCCCCCAGTATAGATCAGCTAATTAACAGAGTGGGTGGGCTTGACACATAATGACATGGGAATTGAATCTTCATTTCTGTTTTTGTCACATCCCTAAAACTGTTTTAAACAGGTGGGTCGATATTTGTGTAGGTGTTTTCCTTTGGCCTGCCACACAGAGTGATAGATGTTCATTGTCTCAACTGTTTCTACTTCAGAATATGTGATCGGGATTGTTTAGAAAATATATTGGAAATAAAAAATATAATGCAAGGTCTACTGGGCCTATGAGGCCTGTAATTATGTGTTCAGGAAGACCCTTGGTTTAGAGGTAAAGAAGATTAAATGAGTAAACACAAGATGAAATGTAACCATCCACAACACCTTGAAAGCTACGTCTGACCAAACTAGTTTCCAATCATTTACTGGAGGTGGACGCTCTTTTAAAAGTAAGAGAGTGTGTGTGCATGTATTGAATAAATAAAAGTAAAGCCTATACCTAGAACAGCATTTCTCAAACTTTTATCAGTCTGGACCACATTTTAAAAGGGACTTTGTCTCATGGGCTATCTCCCACACATTACTAATTGTGTATACCACCTCCCCTCCCATTCACAAATGCAGAACATCCTTGTGGCCACTACTTCCATTGCTTGTGTGCGGAAATAATGATAGATATATTAAATGCTTTCCTCTCAGATACTTACATGACTGTTATTACTGTAACATCTGAGTGCCTCACTGCTTTTAGTGCATTTATGCTCATGCAGCTATGAGGCAGGAAAGTACTATTATCCACATTTCACTGATAGCAAATTGAGGCACAGAGAGACTAAGTGACTTGCCCAAGTTCACCCAGGAAGTTTGTGGTAAAGCAGAGACTTCAACCCAAGTATCCCAAGTCCCAGGCTAGTGTCCTAACTACTGAACCATTCTTCCTCTCTAACGTATGTTTAGTTCTCTTTTAAAGTAAGTTAGCACCTGTAAATAAAAAGAAAGACCAATGCCATATCTATAGTCATCTCTCTGCTAACCATCAGCAAGTGTTATGTAGACCACTGGTGGCTAATGCACCACACTTTACTAAACTGGGTATTATAATGTATTTGTCTTCATTTCTACAAATATGGCTTCCATGAGATTTTTGTGCTGTCTGTTGGTAAGAGCTGTTTTTCTTTAGCTCAACATTAGGTTTTAGGATTCCACAATATATGACCTTCTGAAGTAAAAACATCCTATACTGCAGCAAAGGGAATATTATGAATATAATGTAAAAGAAAGAAACATCAAAACCAGATAAAGAGGCATATAAAAGGGCATGGCATTTCACTCAGTTGTATTGTTATGAAGTCAAACCTCATTCACAGAAATTAGCTGGAGATGTACAGGCTTGGTAGTTTTCTCAGATTAAAAAAACACAGCCTACAAAAGGAGGGAGAGAAAAGCAATTATTTTTGTGAGTATAAACTATCAAATTTGTTAATTTGGACACTAACTTCATTCTGAAGTTTAGCCAGCCTTTAATAATTTAACAAGTAGCCCTGATAATCTGCTACATTGTGCACAGTCATTGTGCCATTTCTAATTAAAATTGACAACCCCCCTGAAACTTGCCCTGGACAAATGTGGTTTAGAATAACTTGAACTAGTTTAACTGTTTGGGAACATTTTTTAAAGAAGGAAACAGAAATGTCAGATGCTTACGGCAATTTAACATAGAACACTTTGCTACATAATGAAATACAAACAATCGTTTACAAATCCTTCAATGTAAGTGAAAACAATAGCCACATCCCCACTGAGTCCATATTAAAGGTATTTTGTATTTATTGTGGATGGGGATTCAGTGAAGGAAAGGAGTGTACTGTATGTGGTAAATTGTCCTATCAGCTGTTTGCCAGGATCCCTTGGGTGGAAAAAAGAATGGGTATTTATGTATATATAGTTGTTAGAGCTGGGCAGGAAACAGTTTTCATGTCCTGTGTAAAAAAATGAGATTTTGGAAATGGAATAAAATTAAGGAAAAAATCAGTTCAAATCAATCAAAATGGCTAACTTCAAAATATGGTTTTTTTTATTTTGACCATTTTTTATTTTTAGAATTATAATTAGCTTACATTTCCAAACAAAAAAAAAACAAAAAAGAAACAAAAACAAATTTTCATTCAGAACATTTCAAAACTTTTTTTGATTTTTTTTTTGAGTTGAGAAGTTCTGCCACACAGACCTTTTCCTGAAAAAAAGGTAAAATGTTTTGTCACAAAATTCCTGAGCAGTTGTAATATTCATGTAGGTCTGTAATGTGTTGATATCTGTATAATACAAAGAAACCGTACATTGTACGCCTAGGTATTTATATTTGGCTGATTCTCTCTGAAAGACGGTATCATTATGGGGCTAAGATTTATGCATATTAGCAATTTATGTTCTATTCCCATTTTATGTAACCTCTAGCAGGCTTGAGGTCTTGCTGAACAAAAACATATGTGAAAGACACAGGATTATTAACTCATCATTACAAGTAAGTCTAGAACTGATGGTCTAGATAATGGTCTCTAGGGCAAATCCTCTCTATACCAAAAGGTATTTCAATAGGCACTGACAGGACAAGATGGATCCATTTTGTCTGTCTCTCTGCTAGAGGTTCAGCTGAGAGTGACACACGAAGCAAGATGCCAAGCTCTGTTCTCATGAAATGTTTGAGGATTTTAGCCGATATCTCTAGCAAGATTTACTAAAGAACACAGAGAAAAGAAACAGAAATTGTTGGCAGTTTATAACTTGGCTTTTTAGGGTTATAACAAAAATCACCTCTTTTACCACATATCTATTTCTTTGACAAATTTCAGAGTTCCTGCTGCAAAACCTGGAGGTGCTAGAGCTTCTAAAAAGGTGACCAGAAGCCTTTTTATAATGCACAGCATTAGACAATTTAAATGTAAGGTTTGTTAATCCCTCCCCTAAAGTTTAGCTATGCAAATGCTCTAAAACAATAGGACTAATGGTGACTGTAATATATATAACCTGAGATGCTTCAGTCTACAGCATTAAAGATACACTATTAGAACAGCCCACCATTGCAAACGTGATCCTGGTCAACTGAAAGCAAGTTGTGCAACTCAAGTAATTCATTTTAAAACCTCTACCTCTATTTTTGTGGAAGATGACAGTTCAAGTGACACCTTATCCATCATGATGAGTAAATGCATTTTTAACATCAATCCTCCAATAATTTGAGAATCATAATGCTGAAAACATACACAAGAATCAGTTTGAGAAACAGACAAAATTGTGCTAAGTTTCTCAAATATACACATTTTATATAAGACACAAAATTATTTTAGTTCCATGTAGAGTGTAGGTACCTAGATTACGTACATGAAGGCACAACATTTGGTAATATGTAATTCTTGAAAGAGTTTCACTCTTTAAAGATGATTCCCAAATGGAGTCTTTGAACTTTCTGAATTTGAGAGAGAGGTAGGAAAATGCTGATCACGGACCAACCATTTTACTTTCTTGAGTTCCATAGAATGGCTCTTTAAGGAGAAAGGAAAATAATTTCCCATGAACTTTAGATTTCTTTGGGTTTGAAGGTCTTGGCTCTCCCATTTACACTTTTAGCTCTATTAAACTGTACAATTTCTGATGAGTCTATATCATTTTATTTAAGCAGAAGAACTGGATTTTAATTAATAAAAGATAAACTAAACATATAACCTATGAACATTATACATTGTTTATTTTATAATTTGATGTTTTATGTTGTAATTCCTGTGAATGCAGGAGTTCTACAAATACACTTATTAGAAATTATTTAAAGGAATGGTTTTGTAGGCATTGGATCATTGTTACCTGAAAAATGTACAGTGGTAACTAACCATATGTGAAGAATAATTGAAACTATATTGAGAGAAATGGTGAAAATAATTATTTATAATCTAATATAAATTTTAGGCATTAGATTCAGTGCAACCCCTGAATAATCTACACTGCTTCTCTGTACTCTATGGCGCAAGGTGGCTTTTTAGGTGTCAAAACAGGGAAAAAATAAAATAGAAAAGAGCCATCACTAAAAGGTAGATCTTCTATCACTTACACCAACAAGGACCTTGTGGAGATCAGCTGAGTTGCTGTCCACATAGATGGACTGTTCTGCTAACGATGTTATTTGTTTGTTAAAGGAATTTAGTGGTGTTCTGAACTTGTCCCTGCAGAGATGAAGCCCAGCAACCAAAAAGGGAATACTATCTTCTCTGGATCCTAATGTTAGAGATGGACATTAACCTTGTGTCAGAGAGAGTACTGTGAGATTGCACACGAAGAGTCAGCATTTTGGGAAGAAGAGGATTAAGAGAGCACTGGGATTTCAGGAAAAGAACCACTTTGGGTTACCAGATAGCAACCATGAAAAAACGGGACAGGGGGTAGAGGGTAATAGGCACCTATATAAGAAAAAGTACCCAAAAACGGGACTGTCCCTGTAAAAATGGGACATCTGGTCATCCTAGAACCACTACCTATTAGTTTTACTTGCAAACAATTTCTGGAAATTATATGGCAGAGTAGGGAAGAGATAAAAAAGAAAAAAAAAGGAAAGAAAAGGTGGGGGGGAGTCCAGTTATTCAGATTTATTAGTAAAATGAATTAAAATTAAGGGTCCTGTTTAACCCTGCTACTCCTTAAGAATGGCTAGGTTATATTTAATAATCAGTTCTTCTTCCTTCTACAGCACTATATTAACAGGGAGGAGTATGGACTGCTATTTCCTGCCTACCCTCTCCCTCCCTCCCTTTCTCAATTTTTGGATTCATGTGTAACATAGTCTGGTTTCATATATCTCCTTGCATGATGAAGCATCTGCCGGTGGTGCTGAAGCTGCTGGCACTCTCCGTGTTTGCCCCAGAGCACATTACAGATGGCAGCGTCATTGATGATGATAGCCTAATATACTAATGTTAGCAACAGGGGACAGCTGCTGCCTTTGTTCAGTTTTCAGTCACATATCCATCCAGCATATCACAGGGACTACGTTAAAGACAAGCAAAGCTGACAATTTAGGTGGTGGCCGCTGGGTGGGGCAAAAGTGCCCCCCCCCTTTTTTTTAAAGGAGGATGCTACTGGCTTCTAGAAAACAGCAATACAGAGGACTTTTAATTTATCTTTTTAAATGTTCAAGTCATTTTTTTAAAATGTTCTTAAATTACAGCAATATCAGAAACTCTGGATAACTCCTAAGCATGATATTTTACATTGTTACGTATATTGCTTCCTCAGTAATTCTCACCAGGTCACACACCATAAAACTCTGTTTTGGAGGATCTTGTGGCACTAAAACCATAGGATATGTACAAATTTACACCAGGTAATCTGCAATAATTTGCATTGCTCTTTCCAAGGGTCATTTACATTTACCCATTTGATTGAAATATGCATTTGCACATTGTAAAATGGCAAAAGAGCCTTCTTCTAAAAGCTGTGCAAAACACATGCTAATGTAGGCTGATTGTTTCTCTTCTGGAATATATTCTAATAGCAAAGTCTGGGTAGTTACTATAAGGTAAGAATTTGCCATTGTAGATTTTACCTGGGGTGTAATACTTTAACAAATGCATTTCTTCTGGTCCTCAGTCTCAATGATTGGTATTCCATAAAGATTTCACATAATATAATGGGTCTGTAAAGCGGTATGTGTAGCGCAGTGTTCTATAATCATGTCTTAGTGGCAACCCAAAATGTGGAGCTTCAGATATTTCCACTGTCAGAAATGGGAGAACAGAGTGAGTGGCTTCTAGAAAACAAATGGTGTTAGCCTCCTCTGGATCCCTGGGGTCTGCCACAGCCTATTCCACTTGAGGCAAACCCTGCCTCTGCCTGCAAGAATAACAGGGTAGCTGCTCTGCAGGGGGATCCTTGAAAAGATTCCTCCATCACACACCCTTAGAACTACATTTCTCTTAGGTTTTTACTATGGAAGGGGATGTTCTTGGCTAGAATTCAGCAAGTAGTTAAAAGCTGGGAATATGAAACAGGAAAAGAGGGGCTTCTTTCACTAGTAAAACTAGTCATTGCCCAATGAACAAAAGTGTATTTTTTTTCCTAAACTTTCATCTTTGTGTAGATTACTGAAGGGCTATAAGATTTTTTTTTCTCCCTGGTCATCTTTCTATATGACGGTTTCTGCACAAGTTAGTACTGAACTTGCCCAAAAAACGGATAGGTTTGTGATTGTCCAGCATGAAATCAGAGCTAGAGTATTGCTATTCCTCTTCCATCTGAGGAGAAACAAGCTCCTCTTACAAGACACACATAGCCTTTTGTAAAAAAAAATCTTATTTTTAGTGATTTATTTTTCTTCTTCTTCTCTGCCTCTTACTCCTCATTCCCTTATGGCTACTATAATCTATATTAGGATGAAACCACTCAGATGGGAATCCTTCTGCTCTTTATGACATAAACAAGTTTGTATTTTTATTTATATCATAAGTTCAGTAGACAGGATACTCAGCTTTCTATAAGACAGGCTCAGTGGAATGTAGTCTGATAGTTGAGGTGTATATTGCATGCAGAAAGAGTTAGATTATAGATATATTGTCAAGAAAAGAAGTTATCAAAATCTAGACCACCAAAATATCACCCACATTGTGAGGAATGAAACGTGGATTAGCTCTAAGCATTAAAAAAAAAAAAAAAAAAAAAAGGAAGGAAGGAAGGGGATTGTAGCATTTAGAGGATGGGAAATGGGTTACAGAGTCCAAATTCAAGGACATTAATTGATATCTAACCAACGGTTATTTGCTTATCATCAGCTGGGTGACCTTATAAAAACAAATGTACTTCAGAAAAATCAGGATGAAGAAATAAAAATAAAATGTATTTATTTCTCTGTGAAGAACCACAACCAGATGCTCCACTAAAACAAACAAAAAAAAAACCCGTCTTGTAATAAAAGTCCTTATCACCCACTAGTTGTTTGTCCACTACCCATCTCCTACTTCCATTTCCGCCTCCACCCCAAACTAAGGGCTTGTCTACACTGGCTATTTACAGCACTGCAACTTTCTCACTCTGGGGTGTGAAAAAACACACCCCTGAGTGCAGCAAGTTTCAGTGCTGTAAAGTGCCAGTGTATACAGTGCCCCAGCACTATGTCCTTCATGGAGGTGGATTTTTTAGAGCCCTGGGTGAGCTCTCTCCCAGCGCTCTGCCATGACCACACAAGCCATGTAAAAGCGCTACCGCCCAAGAACTCCTAAGGCGGCTATCCATTTGCCAATTTGCTGCACATTTGTCTTAAGCAGAGCTTTGTTAATCTAACCTTTGTTAAAGAGACAGAACACCCAGATACTCCTCTATTTGTTGTTAATTAGCCGATTAAGTCATTATTGGCCAGGCATCCTCATCAAACCAACCACCAGAACAAATATTGCTAATTAGCACCCCTAACAGCAGGTTTAGCAGAGAAGTCAAGGGTCTGGAGACCAAATTACCCTTCAGAAATCATCACACCTGAACAGACCTGAGAAACAATGATCTTTTGCTCTCCATGTTATCCTTGTTCTGTGGTTAAGCAGATTTCAGTTTCAAGTGTTGTCAATCTTGTCCATTTTATAAGCATTAGAAAAAAAAATAAAGAGGAAAAACACCAACACATAGAGTGATAACACAATTAACTATACATTAGTAACTATTAACTGCACAACACAACTTCAAAGCAAATCGGTGAACCAATAGTCCCCCTCCCCCGCAAAACAAAACAAAATTACAAGCTTTTTATTAGTTGGAAAGGTAATGTGACCTAGTGGATGGAGCACTGGATGGCACTCAGGAGACCTGCTGGGTGACCTTTAGCAAATCACATAATTTTTCGGTGCCTCAGTTTCCCCATCTGTAAAATGGGGATAATGACTTACCTTCCTTTATATAATGTGTGTTGAAATGTACTGATGAAAAGTGCTATATAAGAGTGAGGTATTATTATTATTATTATTTACAGTAGTTCTGAGAGGCCCTATTATGCTAGTTGCTGTACATACTCAATGTAGCCTCAATAGAGTTTACATCAACAGTGTAGCCTGACCAGTTATTGTAATTATGTATAAAAGAGTTATTATTTTTTAACACTGGTCCCTTCCCCTGAGATGGCTATTCAGAAGATTTTTATAACTCTTGTTAATTGGAATCAATTGATTGACTGATTGGGATTGATGAGACATACAATAGAAATGATAAAAAGAAGTACAAGCTTTACTTAAGATCCAGAAGAGTCCACTCACTAATATAGTCAAACAACCTAAAGCTACATACACAGAGATAGCTCTTAGGATTTCAGGCATGTAGGCATATTCCTAAGACTTATGGAAAACACAAATAGAAGAAATCGGTGAGGTGGGGGGGGGGATCAGAAAGCAGGTCACAAACTAGTTGACACCATTTCAGGACCCTCAGGACCCCAACATTTAGATTGTTTATATCCCCTCCTTTATTAAATTCCTGAGATGAACAGCCATATTTGCTAATATTCAGTGACAAAAATATTTGTACCTGGCCTTGTCCATACATGGCATTGCGAGTGTCCATATTAATGTTTCTGATCATTAAACTAAGCACGAGAGTCAGTTTCTTAATAGAGTATATCTATCAATGTGGTATAATTTCGTAGCACAAGGGTTTCTAACCTGTGGTCTACAGATCTCTGGGGGTCCATAGACTACATCTAAGATTTCCAAAGGAGTCTGCACCTCAATTTAAAATGTTTGCCTGTCATCATCTGCAAATGAAAAAAAGTTGAAAACCACTTCCCTAGCAAATAAATTGCAAAATATTGCAAAAGTCCCCAAACTGTCCCCCTGTTTCAAATAACTTTTGTAATCTTGCCATATACCTGTCTTTCTGTGGTCACTTGTTTGTCACATGGAATGAGAAGGCATCATTCATGACTTATGTTTAAGACCTTGTTAGGTTCATCTAAAGTAAAATCTTAGCATAAGCTTATCATAGTAATAAAACAGGCTTTATATTATAGCAAAGCCTAACAACCCAATTATTTGTGTCCTCCTACAAGTTAATAGAAATTAAAATCTATCAATATTATACCCCAGTAGGATTGTTACAAAGGTATGACATGGTCATGGGTCACCAATAGACAAGACAAGCAAAGTCTAAAAGGTATTATCCCCATCCCTTGGAGAGGTGAAGTACCTATGTCAACAGGAGAAGCTATCCCATCACTGTAGGTAGTGTCTTCACTAAGGTCTTCACTAATGCCACAAACTTACATGGGCATAACTGCTTTACTCAAGGATGTAAAAATCCACACTGGTGACCAATGCAGTTATAACAACCTAACCCCCAGGGTAGATAGCACTGTGTTGATGCAATGGCTTCTCCCATTGACATAGCTACTGCATCTCGCGGAGGTGGGTTAACTATGACAATGGGAGAAGCTCTTTCATCGGTGTAGTACATCTTTATTGAAGTACTACAGAGGCACAGCTGCAGCGCTGTAAGTGTAGATAAACCCAAAGTGTTACAGGAAGACAAGAACATGACCCAGGCTTATATTACCATTATGTTTACATTATAACTGGCTTGAGCAACATTTTTAATAAGTATTTTTGAGAATTGTTAATATTTTATTAAAATGTTACCCTTATTGATAGTGTGGGAAGGAAATTGATGCAGATGTTAATTTAAATAATGTGTAATGTAAAGAGCCAATAAGAAGGTGGTGGAATTATAATTATAGTAAAGGACAGTTCAATGTTAATTAATATTATAATGAAATATAAAAGGAGTAAGCCTTGCTAAATTGCAAGAGATCTCCAATCAATATCCAAAGTATACTGTTAAATTCCAGGATTATAAAGCTGTACTTTACTCTTTTGCCAGTGGACTGATCATCCACTGATACACCATTTCATCTTTGAGTCTCAGAATAATAGTGAGAATAATAGAGAACATTTGTGTAAGCAGCAATTGCATTCCTGTTTGCTTAACTAACCATTTGTTTTCCTTTTTAATAACATCTGGTGGTTTCATTCAAAGTGTTCCCTAGTGGTCCCTTACTAAATAAATTTTCTGCAACTGACCTCGAGGCTCAAACCTGAAAACTAAGTTGGGTTTATTGCACCCTTATCTTTAACAACTTAATATTAATTGAGAACATTTAAACATAAAGGTTATAGTCCCACACAGAGAGATTGAGGGATGAGCACAGGATCACAAAGGAGGTCTGTGATAAAAATGCACATTGAGTCCAGATCACCTGAGTCCCAATCTAGTACCTTAACCATAAACCATCTTTACACTTCTCTAAAGTGTAAAATCACAGTCCTGAGCTGCCAACCCTTCAAACTCATACATGCTAATGAATATTGTTATTAATACTTAATATTCATAAGACTAAATACTGCTGGGAAATAAGTAGCATACCTCTCACTGAAGTAAATAGAAGCTGTGAATTTTTATATTAGGGCTAAATTAGGCTCATAAAGCACTATTCATCACCGATTTCAAAGCACCTAACAAAGATGTGTAAATATAAACCCATGCAGATGAGGAATTTGAGATGAAGAAAGGCTGTGACTTGCTGACTGCTAGTTCTTTGCTTATACCGCTAAGCAGTGCTGCCTCGCAACCCTGAAAAGAAACTAGAATGATGAATTAAATACAGTAATACATACAATGTGTGATTTCAGTAGATCAATGTCAATTGTAAGTGAAATATTCATTCAAGGCCTAAAGTTAATATAATAAAAATTGCATACAAATTAATCACCATAAAACAGTCAAATGCAAAAATGAATACAAAATAAAATCAAATTCAAGTTTTAATCAGCAAAGCCACATTGCTTTATGACTCCTCCAGATTTCATGTTCAGTTTCTGGATCATAGTCTTGTAAATTACCTCACTGAGACAAAAGTTGTAACTATCGATACACTGTATGCTTTTGTGTGAATGTGTGTGTACATATATATTTCTACATGTGAATATGAAACACTAAGAATTAATCTTAGCTTCAGGAGAAAAAATAAAACATTAGCATTTTTCCTTTTACAGAGCACAAACATCAACTTCCTTTTTGTTGGAGTGATATCATTGACATTCAAGAAGAGGATTGTATTGTTGTTTCACTAAACTTCTTGTTTTTCCCAGCAGCAGACAGACTACATTGAAGGGGTGAGATCCTGATTTCATTTATATGAGTGTAAATCTGGAGTAACTCCATTGATTTTAGTGGAGTTACTCCACATATACACCAGTCTATGTGAGATCTGAATCTAGCCCATAATCTCTTCAACAAGATTATCTTGCCATCACTATTTTGTTTTTCAACTTTACTAGAGATGGAATAATACCCAATTCAGAATCTAGTTGTGCATGAATCCAGAGGTTTTGACATATTCAGAGTCACTCAGATAATTTGTACAAGTTTAAAAGGAACAACCAACCAAATATCACAATGATGTCACATCATTTACTCTCTTAAGTCATATAATTGGTCTCCAAGTTCTCACAAACAAATACTCATTCAGAGCTTGGCTTGAGTGAATCCATTTTCACTTTGTTTTAGATACTAGTGAAAAGAAAGCAGGCTGGAATGTTTTTTTTTTTCTGTTTGTGAATCATATTCCAGAAAAACTGACAGCAAAGTGTGCAAAGCTAGGTTCTCTCAGGGTAACGCACTGGCTGCTCCACACTACCCGTACAGAAAGAAATGATCATCAGAAAAATTGAGGTGTGACAAAAAAGTGTGCAAAGGTTCAAGGAGAATCATCTGTTTAAGTAGTCGTGCAAACTCAGTCAGATACTTCCTGGGCCTAAGAGTATGGGAGCAAATCCGCAGGCGTACATTGCCATAGTTTTGATGACATCATTGGAGCTACACCAATTTATTCCAGCTAAAATGCTGTCCTGATCTTTGGGCTTGTGGCTAAATCATATGACTGAGTCAGGATTAAGAGCTGGGTTCTATTCCTAATTCTGCCACATACTTCCTGTATGACATTTGAGCTTGCTGTGCCTCTGTTTCTTCACCTGTAAAATGATGGCAATTCTACCCTACAATAAAGGGGTGTTGTAAAAAAATAACAAGTAGTAAAGTTCTTTGAGATCCTCGGATGGAATGTGTCTCACTTTCTGAGGGCTACAGACAAATGTGCATCTTAAAGGAGAAGATTGGTTCCCAGCAACAAAAGTAGTTTACATGGCCTTAGCTGAGCTGATGTCTAAAGACACCCAACTATAGACATGTCTATTTTAGAGGCTGTGTGCCTTGAGTACAGCTGGGTGAATCATAGAAATATTTGAAGATAATGAATAAAAAATGCCAAAATTCATAATGGATTTTAAACACAGCTTATTATTTATCCAGCGCTGGTTTTGAATGTCTCATTAAAGGACTGGAGCCTCATTATTACAGAAGATCCCCCTCCCTCAGGGGTTTTGCTTGCAATGCTATAGCCAGTAAGAATGAACATGTTCAGCAGCAGGTATCAATTCTGATAAACACCATCAGCTGTTACTCTTACTACAGGCATGTGACTCAAAGTGACACTGTAAGGTCCTTTCTGGGATTAACAAGGAATCTGAATTAACTGGAGGAACAAGGGGTCTAAAGGACAACTGTGGTGCATTGCAATGACTTTGACAGCAACCACAAGAGAACCTCCTCTAGTACATGTCTGGTCTAAAACCATGAATCTAACATAAAAGCTTTTAACGATTATTTTGTACAGTTTGGGGTGCTTCACACACAGTCAGCAGCTCTGTATTATTAGGCCAGTCCTGTATAACAAACTTGATCTCAATCAGCTGAAAGTCAGCAGGGCATCTTAAACACTCTTTTCCTTCGATTTCTCAGCTGCAAAACTTACAATGAGAATGAGGCTTGCCTGAAACCAAAATGACTTAAAGAGGTCATGAGTGAGTAGAATTCCATTTACAACATACATATTTGTTGGGGAAAAAATGGGCTCTCACTCTCTTTTACTCCCAGGATCTTAATGTTGCCCCACTGATTATATTCCGATGGTGTCTCCAAAAGCCAAAGGTATTTGAGGAACTAACATAGAAGAAAGCTTTACCCAAGACAATATTTCTCTGGAGGTTTCTGCTGCATGGGCACTGGTAGCTCCCATAAACCAAGAAGTTCTACAACCAGGCATCCAAACAATGAAATCAAGAGTTTTAAAATCCATTTCAGACCAGTCCATCCATACTGAAACACAGCAAGTGGACGCTATCCTGTTGCCTGTGGACCCACAGCTTAAGGTCTATCCATCAAATTCAGATACAGCATGTGCTACTGCAGGAAATGTCACTGTGAATTTGTCAGAATAGAAGAATGCACAGAAACAACAAAACTGTAAAGTAAAAAAAATCAACCTATAAAGCAAACTGTTACCTCTGCAAATAGTGGATACAACAAATATGTGGAGATGTTAGGAGAAGATACTGGCTCATTCTTAATCTCCAACAAATGGAAATACAGTGAAGAACAAATATTATTCGTATCACTCTCAACCCATTATGCCACAGGCAGCTGACCCCACTGATTGGTGGAAACAAAATTCTATCACACATCAAACCCTTCTGCTATTATGATGTCTTCCCTGGGAGTTCTGCCCAGCAATGCACTGTACCTTCTGGGCAGCTGTTCATCAGTGGTGAGGATAACTACTCAGAACACAGAAAATGACTCCCACAGTTGTTAATGTGCCAAAAATGTACTCTTAAAAGTTGAGATACAGGTCTTTTACCATTTTCCACCAAATCTGAGCTCTGGTCATATTTTACAAAGATGGTCCAGTATATGTAATAGATTAGTGGTTCTCAATCTTTTTTCATTTGTGGGCCCCTGAAATATTTTGAATGGAGATGTAAACCCCTTTCAAAGTCTTAGACGTAGCCTGCAGACCCCCTTGTGGTTTGCAGACAACAGGCTGAGAACCACTGTAATAGATAATACTAATAATATCACTCTGGTATAATCTATTTTAGATGTGGTGTATATTGATTATAGTGAATTTATTTTGCTATCCATGCTGTGTATTGTTATTTTAACCCTATAATGTAGTGCTATTTTTATTGATTTAACATCTCTTGCACTGCAGAGTGGTGTGGCTTCGTTGATTTAACTTTGAAAGCTCTACTGGAACCAATCTGATAGTTTTTCAAAATTTGAGTGAAGTTTCTTAATAAGTGAATTCACATTTGCAATTCTGATTATATTTCAGGGGTATTGGCAAATATTGATGCACCAAATAGAAAGAGGATTCATTACATCACTATTCATTTACTTATTTTTATTTCTTACTCTGTAAGATTTGATCATACCCATACAATATACAGTAGTTCTTCATTGAGAATTATACCCAAAATTGCTCAGATTTTTTTTAAAGTAAAATAAATATCACTCTATCCTAATGCCTCTGGTAGCCTCCAAATTTTGTCATTCTTCTAATCAGAATTATTATCAAATCGCTATTTTGAACAATTTTGTGTGGAATGTAGTTCAAGAATGGCCATAGCAGAACAGACAAACAGTACACTTAGTTCAGCTTTGTGTCTCTGGTGATGGTCAGTGACTGAAGTTTCACAGGTTTCAGAGTAGCAGCCGTGTTAGTCTGTATCCACAAAAAGAAAAGGAGTACTTGTGGCACCTTAGAGACTAACAAATTTATTTGAGCATAAGCTTTCGTGGGCTACAGCCCACTTCATCGGATGCATGCAGTGGAAAATACAGTAGGAAGATTTTATATACACAGAGAACATGATCACTCTCATTATAGTTTGTATGGTAACACCCATTGTTTCATGTTCATGCATATATAAAATCTTCCTACTGTATTTTCCACTGCATGCATCCGACGAAGTGGGCTGTAGCCCACGAAAGCTTATGCTCAAATAAATTTGTTAGTCTCTAAGGTGTCACAAGTACTCCTTTTCTTTTTAAAATTTCACGGGATTCCATAAAACCCCAAAAGTGCACCTAACTGCTGCGGGGAAAATTTTTCCTTATCTTAACTGATTGTCAATATCCTGAAGCATTAGGATTCATGGTAGCTCTTGTAATTTTAGCCTATTTGTAGGTGTTGTAACATCAGATAATCTTCTCTTTCATGTGTTTGATCCTTTTTTGGGTCTTCCTTCCCTTTTACCTCAATGAGCATAGAATTCCGTGGGTTAATCACATACTGCATTAAAATATTTCCTTTTATCTTTTCAGTGTATTAACTTTTATTTTCATTTAGGACCTTCTTGATTTTATATCCTGGGAAAAGTGTGGCAAATTGGTTTTCTCTATAGAATTCATTATATAATGTAAGATTGTGAGTTTCAAGTGGCCAGAGCGCATTAGATACCCTGCTCTGTTCCCTGTGGAGGCTGAAAATTCCAGCCTCACCAGATGGCATTGTTAGAAACAGTTCTATGATTTCTTTCTCCCAGCATGTGAGCATGGTTAGTCTTTCAAAAAATGTTGTGGTGGTTATTTTTGTAATGTATTTTCTTTTGGGGGGAAGCTGTTGCAAGCACCAGAAATTGCACTCTGCCTTAATCTCTCTAATTGGATAAAATACTTTGGGCAGATTTGGCAGAACTAGGTATTGGTGTCGTGAATGAGATTTCTGAAAAAGGGATTTACCTACATGCTGTTACCACTTCTGTGCAAGGACTCATGTATATATAGTATGTAAATTACACTAAGGAAATATGCAGAATGCATGTCACAGATTTCTCTTTCATTGAGAAATGTGCTTCCAGAACCCAGAACGTCAGCTACCATTTGGCTTCTTACTCTTTCCCTTTCCACACAAAATAATCAGTATTTTTTAATGTAATTAAAGACGTCATAACTGCTATTTGTATAGCCCTTTTTAGGATCTTTTCTAGTTTATCTCTCATTTTTTAGGTGTACTTGTGATGGGGCTCCTGTAGCTGGCCGCGGTCCCATCCATGGCTTGACCCTCATCCATGGCTTAGCCTTCCCCAAACAGCAACAGCTTCTGCTCCCAGGGAGGAGGAGCAGCCCATTCTCCCATCTACTCCCCCCATTTTTGCTTTTTCAAATGCTGTCAGACTGTGTCTGTGTAGACTTCCTGTCATGTCTAAAAGTGCAGTTGCACAGTTTCCTGTCTGAACCACAAATAACAGCAGAAGTCCCTGCTGATGTTGCATGCTTGCTTAAAGCTATACTGCCAATTGTATTCATGCTTATGAATATGTAATCAATATGTAAGGAGAAAGTGAGAGATAGTTTGAGTGTAAGAAGCCAATTTCAAGGCTTGAACCAAAATATTACTGTGTAAGGATAATTAAGGTGTATATGGGACTCTATATAAACCTACGGCAGTAGCAGCTAGAGAGATTTGATACACCCTGTCCCAATGGTGTCTTGCCCATTGTCATGTCTGCTACGTAACTCCAAGGAATGGGGCATCCTCTTCATGACACGGCCAGAGGGCTGTGTCATGATCTGTGCTCCCCTGTTTCAGGGGCCCTGCAGTCAAATGTCCAGCCACTTCCCCAGTGGCAAGTGGGTGGGGAGGGTGTCAAGCCTGCCCATTACTCTGAGTCCCAACCCAGGGACTCCATAGGTTGCAGCCACTTGCTGCATCCCCTCCAATTCCTCAGTGCATTTCCATGGGCCATTTTTCCGCAGCCCCAGCATCTTCTTCACACCCATCTCAGGGCCTCAGCCTGCCAGTCCTAGTAGCCAGCCAGGAGCTCCCTCTGGCTCCCTTGTTCCTTCCCAGCACTGCTCTGTCCAGGGTGCTAGCTTCCTTCTGCCCGCAAGGTACTCAGTTCTCCCTCCTTGAGCTCCAGGGAGTAATTGACTCTTTGGCCATGCAGCTCTTCTTATATGGGCTTGCTGGGCCCTGATTGGCTGCTCCTTGCAGCCCCTCTCCCATTGACTGCTTCCTGCACAGCCTCCCTAGGGCTCTATTAAACCCTTTCATGACAGTGTGGGACAGACACCCAATTACAGTGTTGACCAAAACTGAATTCAGAATTCAAGTTAATACTAATTTTATAAATTAACTATGGCTGAATAGGCAACCTCATGGATGCTGAGGTTTTTCAGATCTTTTCAACTATTTTTAGGGTCTGCAATGTTTGTAAACTATGGCCTCAGTCCTGTTCCTTTCTCTGGCTGCTTATGCTCCATTTTTCACTGGACTACTCCTGCACTTTTTTTCACAGGATAACATTTTCAAAAGTACCTAAGTGACACAGAAGCCTAAGTTCCATTTGTAATAGTTTCTTTGATATACAAAGAAATTTGATATTCTGGATATACAAAGAAACTGAGATTTTGTGACACTCTGCATCACAAAGACTAACTTTTAGGCACCTAGAAAAATCACAAGAACAATATTGCAATCCTAGCATCACTACACAATGAATGGGGAGAGGAGGCAACTAAGAATGTGATCCGCAAAAGCCAGCACAGGGAGTTGTCTAAGATAACCGGTGAGATATGTCAGCAAGAGGGGTGTTTCCTAAACCTGACCCCTATGTGGAAATAGGCACCAAAATCTTGGCTGCAGAGAGGTGCCTATCTTGCTAAGGATCCACAATTTGGAATCCCTCTCTGACAGTCAGGTGACTTAGGTGTCTGAGTTGTTTCTTGTGAGATTGAGTTAGATGACTGCCTTGCTCAGCACAAAACAGGAAGAGGAGAAGGAGTACACCTAATAATTTCTGGCCCCATGGTTAAAGTACTCACCTGAGATGTGGGAGACATACGTTAAATTCCCCCCTGAGGGGGGAAGGGAACCCCCTGTTCAAATACAAGGAAACAGCAAAGACAGGAGACACCAGCAACTTTGTATTTAATTAAACAGATTATTGAACAATTACTTCAGAAGGCATTTATAATGGAAACCTTCAGCTGGTTGCCTGTAACATACAGCCTAGTGATGAAGGTCCAAGGCAAACTACAGGGCAGACTCATAGGATGCAAAAGTCTGCAGAGCTGAGTGGTCCCACAGCAGCTTGCCAGCCTTTGTTGGCCCACTGTATAAAGCTCCAGCAGAGTGTATTCAGGCTTATGTAGTCAAAGAGAGTTAGGGAGAATTACTCTTTTCAATTCTTTAGGGAATGGACCCAGGTTTTCTCAGCTAGAGATCTTCAGCCCAAACTTACACTCCATCTTTAGGCCAAACTCTCCCAGAGTCCAATGTGAATTGTACCTGAATTAGGAGTGCAGGACTGTGGCCATAATAGTGGATTCAATATATATTACATGGAGTGATCAAATTGCACAATCGGAGAAATGAAAATGAGCAAAGGTAGAGAAAAACTAAGGATGATAGGAGCGTCAGACTGAAGAAACCGTGAATATACCCTGATGGCTGTTAGGAGAAGAGAGATTTAAATTCAACAGCAATAAAATATTTTTATTCCTGGATGTTAGTGATATTTATTCCATCAGGGAAGAAGTGGAAGACAATGACATATAGTTGTGCTTTGTAAGAAAATTGTTAATGCTGATTTGTTTTATCTACTAAAGCAAAAGAAGTTAAGAGTAATTCACATAGGAAAGATACGGTATAGTAGACATTTAGTTTTCTGTCTCCATAAAATAATTTATACATGTTCATTAGTTCATGTTGGTAAAGTGCTCTGAAGAAGTACAGTGTTACATAAGAGTGGCAGATTATTAATTAATATTATATTTTATTATATCATTCGGCTCCTCCAGTTGGTATAAAGTTTCACAATATATTCATTCACATTGTTCAGTAACTGATAAGCCCTCCGTCTTATGCAGAGCCTGCGTGAAAGAGCTTTGTATGTAGTGGTTCTACAAGCGCCATGGGGGAACTGTACCCTTAACTCAGAAGACAGTCTGTAGCTACTTAGAAATGCACCTAAAACAAGCAAACAAACAACAAAAACACTGTAGTCCATGGGTTCCAGTTACCGCTGTGGCCACTGTATCCTCCTATGTTAGAGAGAAAGATAGGAATTGCCATACTGGATCAGAGCCAAGGTCTATCTTCTCCAATATCCCATCTCTAACAGTGACCAATACAGGATGTTTCAGAGGACAGTGTAAGAATGCCACAGTAGGCATATCTTCCCTTCATACAGATCTCATCTTCGTCTCTAAAAGTTAGAGATATGCTTAAGCACTGAAGCACAAGGTTTAATATCCTTCCCAGAACTGCTGTTGTCACTGATTATAACTCTGGACATTCTTGGTATTCATGTAACTATCCGATTCCTACGCTCTTGACCTCAGTGACTTCCTGTGGCAATGAGTTCTATATTTAATCATGTTGTATGAAAATGTATGATGACCAAGTCCAAGACTGACAGCATGGAACAAACACTCCTGGCCACAACTAGGAGGAAAAGTAAGTTGTAAGTAAGGGTTGTTTTATTTTGTTTTTCCCCCTCTTCAGATTTGACTATCTGGGTTCATTTCAAAATTACAGTTTATAAATTTTAAAAGTTCTATTTTTTCTATGAAAAAATGACTTTTTGTTTCAAAATTTAAGTTAATTTACAATAAAACAAGGTTTAAAAATCTTGAAATCAAAATATTTTCAAAACAAAATGGTTTTCTCAGTAGTGTTTGACATTCAGTCATGCTATGCAACTTACATGCTCTAAAGTTCTAGCATGCAAAGGCAGAAGTACACAGAACTGACTCTGATCCTTCCTGACAGAAGGCCCTCACTCCACCTCAAGAGCTCTCACTTATAGAATTTGATAAGGTTCTATACCTTCCCCATTCCTATTCAATATCTATATGTAAAATCTCTTGGGGAGATTGTGACTTTCAAGAGTTTTTAAAAAGTCCTGCACAAGAGGATATTAAGCTATCAGGAGGTGAGACAGATAGTATTAAATGTCTTTAGTACACGCAGTCTGGGCCTGATTTTCCTTTACAGTAAGGCTCTGGGCACATAAAGGGACCTTAAAAGGTGGCCAGCATGGAAGTATTTGGACCTGATCCTCATTTACACTAAGTCCCCTTTAAACAATTTACACACATTTTATCTGTTCTAGTATCCATTCTTTCTATGGTTATATAATGCAACTACCTGTGTTTTCAGAAGGATCACCTCAAAACTGTTCTTGTAATGATGAAAATTCTAAGAACCTGTTGTTTCCAAATGCCTTGCAGAGAAGACAAATGTGATGAAAAAGGTTTATCTTAAAACTAAAGTGATTCCTCAGGAAATTCTTCTTCTGGATTTTGTTTTAAAGGACTGTTTGAATATGCATCATTCATTTTAGAAGTCGCAGGGCCAAATTACTCTTTAGCCTAATGGGTTGAAATTCTAATGAAGTCAAACCAAAGAGCTTAACTTGGCCTTCTCTGTCTGCTATTCCAGGTTCAAACCGCAGAGGTTACACAGCACAGGACTCCAGCATACCATTCTATACACCCACCTCAGACATCCTGAGTCAATATACATGTTTTTTCCCCCATCTCTGGCTTCTGTACCACCTAAGTGATGAAACAGTGAGATCTTATCTTCTTTCTTCCTCAGTTACTACCCTACCTCATGTATAACTATACTTCAAAGACCAGTTTTTATGCCCAGCCATTCTGTTTGAGTACAGAGACTAAATAAATGTAGTAATTCCCAATTTCACTTGGTCTTAAATTTACAGCTTTATGAATTAAGGTGAGCCACAACCTTAGCCTACTTCTTTTGAATCAATCTGGTGAAAGTACCTATGTGTCAGCACAGATTTCACTTTCCTTCTGGAGCCATCAAAGAGCATTTCCTTTTGAAGTGGTAAGTAGTTGGCATTTTGGCTTAATGCATTAGTGGATTGTTTTGTTTGGCCTCAGACTCAGAGAATTGCTGGTCTGATCCTTAGCACAGCAGAAAACACTGGGATCTGAGAAATCTGGGACTGAAGTGAGTAATTGCAGGAGCTTGGCTGCACTAATAAAGGGGTCATGCCTTCATCTTTCCCTGCTAATGCCTGCTTTGTGTTCCTGTCTCATTTGGTAGATTAGAAAGAGTTTTATAAGTGGAAAATACCAAATCCTCAGCATTTGTCTTATGTTACATCATTTCCTTTGCATATCAATTATGTAGCATGCTGTTTTCAAGCAGTGAAACAGATTGATAAGGTGGTGTGAACTGGTGGTTTACCACTTTAAAAAAAAAAAAGATCTCTGATATAATTTAGAGGCAAGGTTCTAATGATGCTACGGGGGGAAATTGATCTCTGATCACACATTCAACACTAATATCCTACGATAGTCTTCCAAGTGTTAACCAATAAGCCGTTTGTTTCCTTAACTTGAATCAGTAGTATGCCAATTTGAAATGTTCACACATTAAATAATTAAGTGTAACTGAATAAATGTTCAAATTCCATTTCCCCCCCATTCTCCTCCATGTAACTGTCTTGTAGTTTATGTCATTATAGCCTACTTTTCAACAGGAGCATGTCTTAATATTGAGTGTATCAAATCTAATCCTACGGTTTATTGTGGGCAGCCCCAGTTGGTCCTGTTCTAAGACTTTTCCTCCTTTTCTGGTGAATAGAAGTTATACTGTTGCCCTGCTGGTGGCCTGAATCACCTCAATTTGTTCTAGCAATCAGAGGCAGCTGCTCCATGTGAAAGGAGCGTGGACCACTGAACAGAGCATTAGGACTGACCTCAGGCTGAATGCAAAAGGCTCGGCCTTTTCTACTAGGCCAGTCGAGCATGTGCAAACAGATTTGCTGAAGTACAAAATGGTCCAGTGATTTAAAGCAGGTTTTCTTATTTCTTTCTCTCTTTCTCCCTTTTAGAAATGAAACAGGATCGAGGACAGACTGGGTACAATCTTAGCAACATCTGTTGCCTTTCACTCGGGTCTTGGCTGAGGACAATATCTTTTCAAAGAGGTACTGACATTTTACTGAAAGGAAAAAAGCCTTAAATAGAGAAGCATTTGGACATGTTTCCCAACACACACAGTTGGGTCTTTTTTATGGGTGTCTGTCAGAATGCATTGGGAAAAACACTTTTTTATCCCCTTCCTCCTGTTTCTGGAAAAGTTGTCAGAAAACAAATCTTCAGCCAATTACCAAACTCACTGGGCTTATAGCATTGAAGAACAGTTATATTTTCCCCTTTTGGCTTTTATTCTCCTACCTAAAGGGTGTTTGACAGCCCAAATCTTAAACATACTTGCAAAGAAGTATGAAGGAATTTATGCTTAACATTGTTTCATATCTGCTACTTTCTACTTTTCTCATTAATTTAACTTTTAAACTGACTAATGATTGCACTGCAATGTTTTAATACTTGCCATGACTGATATTATATGAAGATTAATTTTAAAGTGTTTGGATGTTTTTATATCCATTTTCACATATATTTCCCCTCTCCCCCTCAAAATAATTGCAATATGCATTAATTTTAGCCAACACTAAGAAACAGTTACCAGCTTTTTTCCCCCGCATTGCTTTTCACAGGCAATTTTGCTCAGTCCAACCATGACACACCTTCATAAAAATGACAGATGAAGCAGCTGAGTAACTAGTGGGTATATTATCCTCCTGCAGGCATCTGCTGCTCAAAAAGCACCTATTTTTCAGTTGGCCTTAGGACTGAAACTGTATATGTAACTCATACATGCAACCATTCTTACAGTAGTTCCACTATTTTGAAGATAGAGTAAATTAAATAAAAAGCTACTCAAAAGAATTCCAATAGATTCAGTCAATGTCATAGATTAGCAATAAGGATGTGTAGATATAAAGAAAAAGATTTAAACAAAGAGGAGAGCTCAACAATCCTTTACGAGAAAGTATATTGCTATTCAGGGTTCATAACTTATTTATTTAATGATTATGGCATGACTCAAAAAATAAAGAACATACATATATAAATGTTATAGGTTATATATATTTTGACTATAAATATTTCAAACTATCAGGTGATACAAAATACCTTAAAGTGACTTATATATGTCAATGTGTGTGTGCTTATTCTTATTTATTGGTATTGTGATAGTGTGGTATGTAGTACGTACCATATATGTATGGTAGTATGGTATGGAGTACATAGTGTGGTATGTAGTACATACTACACAGGGTATGTAGTATATCATTTATGTAATAAAAAAATCTAATGAATCAGATAATATAGTAGTAATTCTATTTAAAATCAAAGAAGCCTAGGACTGACAACACAAGAGCCGTCCCATGGGCCAGCAAGTACAGCATCCTGTTTCTGGCAGTAGATAACATCTGGTGCTTCTGAAAGCCAGATGATGGCCCATCCTGTGTACCTGTGCAAAGGAGTAAAAGGGTTAAGGTCCCCTTTACTTCCTACCACCAGTGCACTGTACCACCACTTCCTGCATGGGGTGGGGAGAGCAGGCTCCACAGGGGTGCTACTTTCTATCCCTCCTTACACACATATTCAGGCAGGAGTGGGAGGGGACATGGGGGAAGCGAATAGGTGGAGCCTTGAACAAATAATGAAAGAATCACTGGGGGCAGGGAAATGAGAGCAAGAGAGAGACTCAGTAGACTGTTGGTTAGAGCACTCACCTAGGAGATGGGAGATGCAGCATCCAGTGCCCCTGCTCCAATGGGCTTCTAAAATTATTTACCTCAGTGGACCAGCTTCAACAGGAGAAACTGGGGGACATACCTTTCAGAATATCCCATGGACAAAAGGTGGCAAAGCCTACTTCAAATCCCTTCTCCCCCTCAGGTGGAGAGGGGACTTGCCCCATGGGTCTCAAACATACCAGGTCAATACCTTAACCACTAAAAGTTACAAGGGAGGTCCTTTCTCCCCATCCTGGCTTCTTGCTAAAATGGTATAAGTGCCTATTGCCAAGAGAAGGTTTGCAGCCGGGAATCCCAAGCAGGGGGTGATGCTTCCCTGAAGCCTGGATTTAGGTGCCTATCTCTGAGAGAGGGGCAGGACTGAGCACACATCCCTTGGCTTGGCACCTCTCATTGCCTGATTTAGGAGCCACCGTACCAGTTTTTGCCAGTCCCATTTGCCATGCACATAGAATCATAGAATCATAGAATCATAGAATATCAGGGTTGGAAGGGACCCCAGAAGGTCATCTAGTCCAACCCCCTGCTCGAAGCAGGACCAATTCCCAGTTAAATCATCCCAGCCAGGGCTTTGTCAAGCCTGACCTTAAAAACCTCTAAGGAAGGAGATTCTACCACCTCCCTAGGTAATGCATTCCAGTGTTTCACCACCCTCTTAGTGAAAAAGTTTTTCCTAATATCCAATCTAAACCTCCCCCATTGCAACTTGAGACCATTACTCCTCATTCTGTCATCTGCTACCATTGAGAACAGTCTAGAGCCATCCTCTTTGGAACCCCCTTTCAGGTAGTTGAAAGCAGCTATCAAATCCCCCCTCATTCTTCTCTTCCGCAGACTAAACAATCCCAGCTCCCTCAGCCTCTCTTCATAAGTCATGTGCTCTAGACCCCTAATCATTTTTGTTGCCCTTCGCGGGACTCTCTCCAATTTATCCACATCCTTCTTGTAGTGTGGGGCCCAAAACTGGACACAGTACTCCAGATGAGGCCTCACCAGTGTCGAATAGAGGGGAACGATCACGTTCCTCGATCTGCTCGCTATGCCCCTACTTATACATCCCAAAATGCCATTGGCCTTCTTGGCAACAAGGGCACACTGTTGACTCATATCCAGCTTCTCGTCCACTGTCACCCCTAGGTCCTTTTCCGCAGAACTGCTGCCTAGCCATTCGGTCCCTAGTCTGTAGCGGTGCATTGGATTCTTCCATCCTAAGTGCAGGACCCTGCACTTATCCTTATTGAACCTCATCAGATTTCTTTTGGCCCAATCCTCCAATTTGTCTAGGTCCTTCTGTATCCTATCCCTCCCCTCCAGCGTATCTACCACTCCTCCCATCTCTCCCCATTCATATCTCTCCCCATTCATTGGATAGGAAGCCTGGCACTGAACTCAACCTTTTCGCCTAAAAGTTAGGCATGGCAATGCTCGGCATCACCATACTTAAGTTTCTTTGTGCATCTAGCCCCTTGTGTCTTGTAGACATATAAGGACACTATATCTAAACATATGGGTATTTAACAGTTTATATCATATTTAAATGCAGTCAGTACTCACAAAGAGTTACTTCACCCCAGAGCCTCAAAAAGAAGCATGCAGCAGACCTCTTACGTTGAGTGGAGTCCCACTCAAGTCAGTGGGGCTGCCTGTATGTCACTCTTGGCAGGGCCATTCATACATTCTTGCAGTCTGTTGGAAAATTGTCATGATGTGTGCTACAATATAAACCAAAAATGTTGAGCTAAATAGCCTATGAAAATGTATTTCAAAATATCTTATATCTCAAATCGGTGTAATGTACTGTAGATATTTATTTATGCATGGATGCAATAGCTCCAAGCAGTGTCTGGCCCTTTACAGACATGTAGAAATACAAAGTCCCTACCTCAAAAAACGTAGTGTTGATAGATAATGAATTAATGGAAGCCGCAGGAGTGCAGAAAGGCCAGGAATATCCTTATGCTGAATATACTAGTAATAAAGGTTAGATTCTCTGCTACCAGAAAGCTTTTTGCCATGTCTTAACAGGTATTTTTTGCTGTTTTGAGAAATGGGAATGAAGGAAATAATTGTAGACTGAAGACAGTCAGTGCATGGTTCTGTATTTGATTTGTAACTATATCAGCGTGGATATGGAAATCGACAACAATCTCACTTCTGAGATAGAAGGTCATAAATTAAAGTCATACACCTGAACTTATTCTCAGAGCACTTCTGGGCAATAGGAAGAGTGCTTTCCTAAAGGTACTTATAGTTGTACTGGTGCTTTTTTTCAAACCATATGGTATAGTTATTAGGGGTGCCATCCTTCAGATGAAATGTTAAGCAGTAGACTCTTCTACTTTCGCGAATAGTAAGGGAAAGTTAACTTTATGTCTCTGAGTGTAATATATTCTAATATCCAAGGCACTGCGCAAGCTGTTGCTGAACACATAATGACTGTTATTTTTGCCTCCACAGTCACTGAGCTACAGCTACCAGCATCTAGTCATTGCTTTTTAAAGCACATACTTTTGAGTATGGATATAAATAACAGTGTTGGGAGACCGGACAGCTTAGGGGATTAGTAATGCGGTTTAGAACTTTTTATGTTTATATCATCAGTTCAGAACCAGCCCTGAGCAGCAATGGCCAAAAGTTGTTACCATCTGATGGCTGTTTGAGAGTCTATGTGAAATGAGTTTGTGATCTCAGTTCAGACCAAATGTCTGCAGCACAAAAATCATCCATTACCACTGGTATGAAAGAAAAAAGGCATCCCCATTTGCAGTCTTAGTAGAGATATCAAGAAGTAAAAGGACATAGTGATAAAGGTACTTTCTCACACCTAGGAGTGGTTCCTTCAGGATGTAGCCAAGGCATATTCATAGGGTGATCCAGCTTATGTTGCTGCTCCCCCCGCCACACCTGTTTTTCTGACAAACTGAGAACTCTCACAATCACTAAATTCCATAGAAAACATGTAAAAAGAAAGATAAAATCATTAGAAGTGTAGGTGACAGCCAAACTCAACTAGCCAATGTATTGGATATAGCCTGGCTCTCTGTCAAAAACTCATCAATAGGTCAGTGAAGAATATTTATATATATTTTATTAGCTTGTGTTACTAATAAGACTTTAGATTTCTAAAACCGAATAAGAATAATTTACTATTTTATATTTTATTCAGTTTGTGCAGTGAAACTAAACTGGTCTGTTCAATCAATTTCTTTTTTGTTTTTGGAGTCACTGGGCTCAGATTTGCTCCCATATAAATCAATTGATTAAATAAATTTCATTTCAATTCCGGAATGTAAAAATTAACACAAAAGAAAAAAATGCCTATTTTCATTATAATTTGTTTTTAAAATATACAACTATTCCATTTATTCCATTTCCATTTATTAATTCATGTTTTGATTTAGAGTGTAGATTTTTGGCACGATATACTTGACAGTGTGCCTTTAAACTTTTTAAGACACTGAAAGCTTTTAACTTGGCTAATACTGAGTATTAGTGTTCTGCCTCAGTGGTATAGCAGAATCAAAATAAAGGTGAACTAGCCCTTGTTCCATGAATAGTTTAAAATTATCAGATAATTAATTAGCCCACACTATGAGTCTCAAGGGGACAAAGCTTGTTGCTTTCAGTTAAAATTTATAATACTAGTTCCCTCCTACTGTTTCACCTCCCCTCCTTGTCCCATGTTCAAAAATGAAAGATTCTTTTAAAAACATATTTTCATCATTGAAGTTGTGGCTATCAAATTAAATGTGAAAATAATAAGGATACAAAATTCTGATTAAATCTCATAAAAAGTGACAGGACGCAAAGCCCAGGCATTTATTGTATTTGGTGACTTAACAATATTCTGTTCTTGAACCTTGTTTTTTTAGATCCGTGCCAACCTCCCTAATTACCTTATTCATGAAAGATGCACTAAAATATCCTTTTTTTGCAATCTTGGACAAATTTTGAATAGTTCTGTACAGTCATGTATCAGGTTTTCTTGCTTGAATTCATACTATTAGAATATGACTGAGTACTCATGTGCTATGTAGGTTACAGAATGCAGATTGCTTCTAGTTACATCTTTAAACCACTTCTCCCTCAGTTCACAAATGTTATGATTCTGTATTGCCTATCTCTCCTAGAAGGATGACTTCAGAAAACACATGCCTAAAAATGAAGCTAAAAGACAAGACACACATACTGCCACAGCAACTGTTCCATTTTGCATTTATTAAAACATTTGTGTTTGTAATTTAGTTATTGCAAACTGCAAACAAATCCAAAGATTTACAGTATTTAATATAGTAATTTAACATAGACCTCTATTTGTAAAAATAAGCAAATGACACTACTTTCAAGGTATTTTGTTATAAGTAGTGCCACACTTCACAATATGATCTATCAGAGAGCAACATTTAATTTCAAAAAGGACAGGTTTTTATGCTCTTTGAAAGTTCCAGAAGGCTTTCAAGAAAAAAAGACTATAAATCAAAAGACAACATTGGCCCAGGCCTATTTCAAACAGTTGCCCTTGATATGATTCACTGTTCTAAAAGCAGTTGGTGTTAAAAATATTCTGAAACTAAGGAAAATATCAACCTACTACATCATTTGTACCCTGTGCCATTTATATAAGGAAGCATTCTGATTTCCTGGTAATATCACTTAAATGGTTTTCCATTGTATTGCAGGAGGAAAATGTTTAAAGAATGTTGAAATGAAACAAAGTGGTACTTCTGCTTTCAAAGATTAACCAAATACAGTAAGTCAGCGATTAATATCTTATATTTTTGTCAACTCTCTCCTGAGCTGTGAGATTTAGAATGTGTGTGTATGTATTGTATATGCATGTGAGCGTGTGACAATGTGTCTTCCTTCTCTTTCCAGTGCATACAGCTTCAGCACTGAAACACTGCCATTTACTCAATCTTCTATTTCCACCATGTGGTTTATGATAAGCCCTTCTGGTTTTTGAAACCTGCGGTGGGTAGGAGGGGCAGTTGCACTTTATAAGCTAAGGCAGCCACAGTTCTAGGATCCTAATGTGATCGCAATGACAGCCGAAGCCTGATCCAAACATTCCCTCTGTATTTATAAGTTCTTTGATCCCAAGGCGCTGGCAGCGCGGTGTAATTAGGCTGTCAAAGCCGCAACACCCCGCCACCCTGTTACAAGGCTGGCGCCCTCCTCATCCAAGGGAGAGACCCTTGAAGGAGAGAATCTCTTCACACCGTTAAGCGTCCCCCTACGGTCTCCTAAGCCGCTCCTCGCTCGAGCAGCAGCAGCTGGCTGCACGGCGTCCCCCTTTGCTCAGGTGCCTGTTTCAGCAGCTCACACCGGAGCGAAGTTTTACCCCAGAGAGCCGAGCGCGGGAGGAGGGGGGAGGCTTTCTCCGAGCGCAGAGAAGTGGAAGCGGGCCAGGCTGAGAGGAGACTGAAAGGGCAAAACTCTAAAGCCAGAAGTTCTGATGAGTTTGCTGACTTTGCTTTCATGCCTCGGGAGCTCACTTGACCACGGCTCCTATGACAAGCTTAATAATAATAATAATAATAATAAGAAGAAGAAGAAGAAAATCTTAAACTCTCTCCTCCAGCTCCGTGCTTTCCAATGCAAAGAGCTCACCCTGAGATAGACTGGCTCCAGCCCCACCCCCTGTAAGCCCTGCTCCTGCTTTTGATCCAGAGGACTCCATCTGTGTCTCCTGTCAAGGAGGAGGCGCGGGGGGTTGTGGGGATGGGGAGGACGGCTTCGTCTTTGGATTCCTCTCCAGCAGCCACCAGTGGGTCTCCGGGAGGGAGGCAAAGTCTCAGTGCCTCCTCTGGACAGCCTCCGATGGAAGTGACGGCAGGCTCCAGCCGCTGAGCGGTGACATCCCCCATCCACACGAGCATCGCCCCCGCCCCCGCCCCATGCTCGTCTCCCCCGCGCCCGCTCCGCGCCCAGTCTGAGCTGCGCTTGGCACGGGGAAGGAGCGCTCGCCTCCCCGCCGCGGACCAGGGGGCTCCGCTACGTCAAAGGCCGGCGCTTGGAGGGGGGCACCGAGGCGGGGGGCCGCGCTCCGGGAGGAGTCCCCCGCGGCGCTGCCTGGCGCTCGGCGCCCTGTGATTGGAGGGCGGGGAGCCCCCCGCGCCGGAGCTGCCCGGAGCGCAGACAGACTCGGCTGGCCGCGCAAGTTCTCCCCAGCGGAGCTAGCAGCCGCCCGGGCACATGTCTGAGAGCGTCCAGCGAGGACTTCGCCGGCGAGCCACCCCCAGCCGTTTGGATTAAAAGCCTCACTGCAGCGGCCGATCCAGGGGAAGAGGAGGCAGGTAAGTGCCGGCTCAGACTGGGTGCGGGTGTTTTCGGGGGGCGGGGAGCCTGAGGAGTTGCAGGGACGATTTTTGGCTCTGATTTTATCCCCTCGTTCTCCCTCGCTAAACTGTTCCCAGTCCAAAGTCAGATGGTGCTGATCTGCAGAGTCAGGAGGTGGCTTGGCGTTGTTCGCCTTCAGAAGTTTCCTTTTCGCTGTGTTCTCCGGTCTGTGTATTTGGAAAGAGACTGTATGCAAATAGCCTGAGCTCAGAGAGAGAGAGAGAGAGAGAGAGAGAGATCAGTGCGGTTTGGAAAAGCCATCAGAAATACAGACACCAGATGTGACAGCAGAAATCATCGAGAAGTGTAATAACGATTTCAAAAAGAAAATAGCAAGACAGTCGCCCTGTTTCTGCAGGTAAGTCACGCAGAAAAAGGGAGACGATTAAACACTTCTGCAACATTTAGGAAGGAACAAGTCTTTTTTCATTAATTGATGCAAAACTCAAGTGGCTCTCTTTGTTGCACCCAAAATCCAGCACCAGGTTTGCAAATGTGGAAATGAGAAAGGCTTATTTCTTTAATTAGTATTCAGCTAGTAAGGTTAGCTCTGCAGTGCTTGAGTGTTTGATACGGACCCCCCGCTCCCCCCACCCCATCCATACACATACAAGCTGGTCCTTCTTTCTTCGAGTAGAGTACATGCATTGCTGGTAAGTGTTTCATGGTTTGGATCCTCTGGCTTCAAGTTGATAAATGGAGAAAATGGCTCCCCCCCAAAGATCAGTTCTTGCCCCTGTGCTTTCGATAAATGATGTAGTTCAGGTGAGTCAGGGTTATGTTGTGGTTGACTTCCCTGGTGATACAGGGAAGTTTTTTTGGGGTGGGGATGGGGGAAGGATTAATGCTACTGAGGCTTTCTGATTCTGTGAATTGAAACGTTGATACTTTAATCCATTTCCATTGCAAAGAAAAATCTTCTGCTTGATTGATAACTTCTCAAGTCAAAGCAGAGACTTGAAAGGGTAGCATATACTTTATAGTCCCTCTGACAAGACATACTGCCCTGCCATTTTTCAAATCAAAATGGGTAATCATAAAACTTGTAGAAAATAAATTCATTCTCAGGGAAGGGGAAAAATAAGAAAACAAACACAACCCCAGTCCTATAGCTAAACTGTCTTGAATGCCAATCTCTAGAAGCACCTCAGCTTGGTAATGAAGTGTAGACACTTTACTTTTCTCAGACTTTATTATGATTAATACTTTTTTTCTCTTTGCTAAATGTTTTGAAGTTAACATGGCAAGGTATTTTATTGCGTGGTCATTAATGAGAGCCAGATTGACAGATTACATTAATGGCAGAAAAATTGTGTAACTATAACTTGGTTGAACTGCTGCCTAGAATAAGGCTTCTAAGGATACAGCAGGTAAAAATTGATTAGGAAAGATCATGCTGTCAGCAACATTAAAACAGTTTTAAACAATGACAGCAGTGTAATTAGGCTGTTTAGAAATAATCTGGCCATGCCTCATTAAAACTAGCATAGTTTGACTGTGCTGGTATTACCTTTGAAATATTCAGCTAGGGTCCAAATGTGACTTCTTGTTGAAAGTCCTTGTCTAGACTCTCTAGCCCTTCCAGCTTGCAACTACCAGGGGATCTAATCTAGACAACCTTTTGTGTTTTTTGGAGCAGTGAAAAAAGATGAAAAAGTATTTAAGCAAGCAAACAAAGAAAGCCCACGGCAAAGCGGAGAACAAAAAGAGAGTTAAGAGCTGGCTCTGACAACTTCTTATATTAAAAAAAAAATATTGTCCTTGGTTTGAGAACTTAACAGACACAAACTTCTGATAGTGTTAGGTAAATATCAGAGTCAATAGTCTGATCTAGTTCTGTACACTGGAAGTCTTCTTTGATTGGACCATTTCCTGTTGGTGAGAAAGACAAGCTTTTGAGATTACACAGAGCTCTTCTTCAGGTCAAGAGGTCTGTAAACTGGAAATCTTGTCTCTCTCATCAACAGAAGTTGGTCCAATAAAAGATATTCCGTCACCCACCTTGTATCTCTAATATCCTGGGACTAACATGGCTAAACAATACTGCATACCTTGGAAACATGTCAATTAATGTGAAGAAAAAAAAACAATAATCAGTAATGCAAACCATTTACCTGCAAAAAAAAAAAAGCCATTAAGCTTTGCAGTTTTAATCAGAGGGCATTGTGCCCTGATAATGTGAGATATTATTGTAATTAAGGGTTGCTATGGGTCATTAGGACTGTGTTAACAATCAGATGACAGCCTCACAACTCTTTTAAGTCTACTTTTATTGATTTAATAGCAAAATGCTTTTACCCTTCTGTATAAAAGTGCAATTGTAAAGCATCTGTATAACTGCAGTTTATCCTTGAATTGACTGTAATGTCCTATGAACAGAAAGTGATGCAGCTTCAGTGAAGGCTTCTGTTTATCCTTCACATATGTGCTCAACACATTGCAACTTTTTATGTGTATGTTGTGTTCATCTCTCTCTGTTCAATCTTGTTAGCAGTCAGGCAGTAAAGATTTGAGGAAATCTTCATTAATATATATTAAAAAAACTCCATGTTACTTTACCCTGAGCCAAAGTCCTTATTTATTAAACAAACATTGCTGAGGGTTTCTTAAGGCTTCTCAACACACAAATTGCATCCTCTGTGCATAGAAAATTGTAAGTTGGGTATTTTCAACTTGAAGTGATTTGGGGCTAAATTTGCTACTTAGGAGCTAGTTTATGAGTGCGGTGTTGGCTAATAAGTTTTCATTTTGCATTTCATTGGCTATTTCTAAACCTGATATTCTGATACCATTTTCAATGGATCCAACTTCTTAGCCATCTAATTTGTCTTAGATGATCACATACAATTTGTTTATGTCTGCTTTCATGTCACTAATGGGTATTACTTTCAAGTGGCAATAAAGGATCAGTTAATTCTAGCTGAGGGAGGGTGCATAAGATATGTGATGATTCCCTCAATCCCTGTCTGTAACACCACGCTTAACCATAAGCAGTAATACAGGAGTGCCTCCTCTGGGGATTTAGTGGTTCTACAGGGAAATACCACAAAGTAATTTCTTTCCCTAGGTATTGTATGAAATTCTACAAACTAACTTAGAATGCAAAAATCAAACTAAAACCATTGCTGAAATTTTACTCTTTGTGCTCTATATTCACAACTGTAAAAATACTGTTAAATGTTTATTTTCAGATATCTACATAACTGATCAAGTTAGCATGATCCTTTACAACAACAATTTAATACAGGGAGGCTACAAAGAACTTTCATATGGAGAAAATGACAGACTTTTTAAAAGTATACTTTAAAAATAGCATTTCAGCCATATAATGTCACATAATCAACTCCAGAATACCATGGAAGACTGAATAACAATCACTTTGCTTTCTGTGTACATTCTGAAAGACTGTTATTTATTAAAGTCTGCCTGTTGTTTTTCTGTTGTCTTGCCAAATCCTTTCACCTGAGTCAGAGGGTACTGGAGCTAGTTTTGTGTAACAGTGCCATATGTTTAGAGTAGTGTTAGTTTTTTGCTTGATAACCAGATGCAGACTACAGGATGTGCACTCCATTTACAGTGCTCCCATGTGAATATTTAGGCCAGTTAGCGGCAGGAGGTTGTGGTCTGTAGTTGTAATGTCATCTGGCACAGGGAGTTAATGGGTTTGATCATGCTGGCTTGACTTGTAGACCCTCACTTGCTCAAAGGAGCTCTTTTTTTTGAGAAGAAAGGTAAAGCCAGCAGTTGCAATCTATACTATAATTATCTAGATTTGTTCTCATATCTTCACCCGTAGTTGTCTAAACAAGCATGGATTTGATGTTATTTAATGTAAAAGAGACACCTGTGATAGCAAAGCCATGTATGACACTCTTTAGAGCCTGCAGTCACTAAAAGGGGAATTTTATTTTGCACAGAAAATGATACCATTTCCAACTGGCATTGTAAAATAGAATGCCAAAACATAAATATTTCAGTTGTAGTAGCTCAGCTATCCAGGGGCTAACCTGCTGATTCCACTACGTTCAAGGGATCATGGTTCAAGTTCCAGTGGCAATAGTCAATTCTAGAATTATCTCAGCACAGAGGGTGTTACTTTATTGAGTGACTGACCTGTAGTGAGAAAATTAAGGGATAACTTTGCACTATTGACCCATCTGGGGCATCATTTACTGGATATTATTGTCTTGGTCCCACTTCAGGGATATTTCCAGAGACAGTGAAGATCAGGGTTAACCTCTGTGTATTGCCATGGTATTGAGAAGTTAAAGCCATTTAAAGAAAGGATAATAGATGTGGGGAAGGAAAAGGGATTAGAAGTGGTAAAATTCTTCAGTTACACTCTTAAAAAATTGTCGTGAGCTGGCTGGGAGACTTCACAACAGAGTATTACACTGTCGTGTGAAGAAATGTAGGATTAGAAAAACTTTCAGACTATCATTTCCAAGCCTAGAAGTATTTGACCACATGTATTGGGGTGTGAAAGGCAAGGAAGTTAGGGTGGGGCTGAATAGGTGGGATAGGAGGAGTAACATGGTTCATGGATTAAACGGGCAATGAGACAGTAGTAGCAATGTGTGAGTGGAGGCCTATGAAAATAATGAGATAGATTTTCTCTGTAAAACAGAGGAGGTGGTGGGAGGAACTGAGGATCTTCTATTGAATGGCCTGGAAGCTTGGGGAAAGCAGGCAAAGGAAGAACTTACACCTGGATATCTAGAAAAGGTGAGGGGAAGAAGTAGGCTCACCCCTAACCACAAACAACAAGAACAAGTTTCATTACTGGTACAGACATTAGCAACTGAAACAAAATATTGGGCCAGATCTTCAGCTGGTTAAAATTGGCCTTGTTGCTTTGAAATTAATGGACTTTGCCAGTTTAGAACATTAAGGACCCATGATCTGGCTCTTTTCTTACAGTCAGGATTGCCCTTCTGAAACAATGTACAATATTCATTCTGACACCATCAGATTGTGCTGGCAAAATAAAAGCATATCATTTCTCAGTTTAAAAGTGTTCACTGAAACTCCTTTACTTGTCGAGTTTAGTTCAAATGCAGTTAAAATCTTCTCAGTAGCAAGATTCCTTTAGACCTGTGATTTTTTTATGCCATGATGTTTTACAGATCAACTAGCTAAATGTCTGTGTGAGAACACAAAAAATATACAGTAAATGTTCAGTGGTCACTCCTTATGGATTTTTCTGATTCTTCGGGCTCATTCCATAACACACACATTTCAGCCGTTTTGAGATATGCCAGTAGCCAACAGAAATATTAAAGATCCTGGTCACAGAATATACTTCCTTAGATTACAGATTTTATCCCTTGAATTACAGTTTGATTGTTCTTACTGATGTTTGGCACTTTTGGCAGACCAGGGAGCTTTGCACAAAGTAAATTACAAAGCTGAGCTCTTCCTGAAAGTGAACTGGAGTGACTTAAAAACATATACAATCCCAAATTATTTCACACCCTGACATTTAAAAACTGACCTTTTCTGCACCCACAATTTGAGGACACACATTTGCACCCCAAATTTGTGTGGACACAACCTGTATCATTTGGATGTCTGACTACTGTACCTTTTTAAAGGTGTAATTAGGTACTTAGATGTTTAACTTACATCAGTTGCATCTGCATATAATGTCTCCCTCAATCATTTGCACCCGGAATGCTGTGTGGACAACCTTATTCAAAACAAGAACATTTTAAAACAAGATAGACAATAATTGAGAATCAGTTTCTCCTTCACTTGGTACCTAGTCCTTCAACAGCAGAGGACGCAAATGACACTTAAATCAGAGGCCAGAGCTGCATTCCATACAGTGCTTTCAATGTTGGTTGCTTCAAGTGAAGCACAGAACCCTACATTTATGCCTAGGCAGGAAAAACGCCTTGCAGTTTACCTTTTGGCTCCATCAAAAGGATGATATTCCGTATAGATGCAGCAGATGATCCAGAAGAGATAGTTATTCCCCATATGTCTATTATTCTATATACATACAGTGAGAGAGAGAATATAAGATGATATATATGAATATACTGTATTGTATATCTGTGCAATCACAGAGATATGAATGAGAGAGAAAATGAAATTCATTTTAATAAATAATTGTCTGTTCTTCCAGGAAGCAAAGAATATTATGCACTGGATATTGATTTTTTAAAAGGAATTATCATGTTGAAATACTAAACATGCTGGAAGGGCAAAAAAAAAAAATCCCTAAAGAATTAGTTCAGATAAAATATCATATATTAATAGTAAGAGGAATAAAATATCCATTGGAAAAAGTGTGTTGCCATTTATCTGAATAAAAGTAATAATAAAAGTAATTGGAACAATGAGACAGTGTGATAAAACTATTTGGCAATGGGTAAGGAATGATTTGTTCTGAAGTACGAATATTGTATATGCTGCTTTTTATTAGATTGTGTTCTCTAGAATATGGACTGTATTTTGGCTAGTGTTTTGGGTGTGTTTTCAGTTCCATGCTGTGGTGTGTGGCTAGGGACCACAAGGATGGCACTCCATATGGTGGTTTCCATACTTTCCTTCAGGTGTAAAAGAACGGGGATCAGAAAATGTTCAAGATAAAGGTTACAGAAATACTAGGTTTTAAAAGTCTGTTCAGAGCAAGACATTTCAGAGTGCTTTGTAGAGAGACTGTAACACACTATAAATATTTTACTGACATTTTTAATGAAAATCCATTTCATATTTTTATCTCTGATAGATATTGCTGCCTCTTTCAAATAAACAGATAGTTTATCAATAGCAGATGTCTGCAGCTAACCTGGTGTAACAGAGATGTTGAGTTGGTACTTTGAGGGTGCATTTACAATTTCTGGTGTGAACAGCACTTCCCTGGAGAACCATCTCTTAACTGAACTGAATGGTGGAGTGAGAAACATGTCATTCAGCCAGTGAACAAATCCTTTCCTGGTATTATTCATGCTATTATTTTTGCTGTTGTTTTTTTTTTTAATAAGACTATTGTCTTAATGTAAGGCTCACATCAAAGTTGAGCTTTGGCTATTCAGAAGTAATCATTCAAACATATAATAAATAATTCATACACCAGTTAGTTGAAACTGGCACTTTTATGTTAGTCCCACTGCAAAAGGAATCTTCCATGTTCCAGAGATGCTTCAGAATCGTAGCATTTAGAAATCAGGGTCATGAGATAATAAGTTGCTTATTTTCTTCATTGCCTGTAGCAAGGCACTAGCTCTTTACATATGGAGCTTTCAAATTACTGCTGCTTAGTGAACATGCTTAGTGGGTTTTTGGTTTATCCCACCGGTCTCTAAGTAGAGCCTTTCTGTTGCAAGGCAGTACCCATAAGGGATTACTATAAAAAGGCATTAAATACAGACTGTAATCAGAAGGGCTTTTTATTTTTTATTTTTTTTTTTTTTTTTTTTGCCCTCTAGCTACCTTTAGGAGATATATAGAAATTGCACAGCTAAAAAACAAAACAAAACAAAAACTCTGGATACTGTGCACAACTATCAGAAACTGTATTTCACTCAGTTCTAATAAAGATGGTTAGTAATACAAAAATTTACCTAAAACATTTAATGTGTAATCGGTAGTCCACTCAGTTAAGTAAACCATGCAAAAGATTAACTCTTTTTTTCTTCCAGGGCTTTCTAGATCACAGTATTTCACTCTGTATGAATTACTGTACTTGGTAACCATTTTAACTTCATCCTCATTTGCCCTCTTATATTTGACACATTTCTAATGCATCTTGACTGCCTGACACATTGGCCTGATAAGGAGCAGAAATCCTTACTGCAGGAGGAAACATTGCTTACATAGAGTTCAACCAGTCAGATGATATCTCTGCAATGTAAGACCTACTTTTGGCCCTCTCAAATAACTCTATTTTTATTTAATTATTTAGGTTAAAGGTTTTGGGAAAATAACCACTTTGCGGTATAATTATATAAATATATTTGATAGATCAAAACATATTTAATAAATGCAAGAAGACAGAGAGTATATCAGAATGATTTAAATCCATGTTTTGGTAAATTTCCCATGCTATTTTGAGGCATTTTGTTGGGATTGGTCATCTTTCCTAGTAAATTATGCCAGCTCCTGAATAACCAGAATTTTGAAAGTGAAACAGAGAAGATATAGTATAAGAAAATGTTTGTGTTACTACATAAGAATCATTCAGCCTCACACCAACATTGCATTGAACATATAAAATCAAATTATTTTCTGACCTTTTTGAAAATATAAATAGTTGCGTAACATGCTTCATATCATATCTGACACTTGGTTTTGAAATGGGAAAAAAATGAATGGGGAAACTCCTGGCTTTTTAGCTGATCAGATTCAAATCAGAACACATCAAAACATCTGGTGCACTGTGACTCAGAATCAATCAAGTCGTTCTGAGTCACCTTATACTACCTTCTATCACTTTAAGCCAACATATGTCCTATCCATTGGTATGAATCACTGCTGTTAGATGCTTTGTTCTTATGTGCTAATAATAACAAGTAAAATTAGCTGTAACAGAGAGGAGAGAAAAATCAAAGCTAGTAAATGTAAAATAATTAGAAGGAGGGGGAAAGAGAAAAGACTGTGTTAGGAAAACTGCATAAATCAAGAGAACGTTCATCAGAAAATTATAAAATTGTGTATGATTTTATGATTAAAATACAGATCAACCAGCAAAATTAATATAATCAAAGTAAGACAATATAACATTTCAAAGCATTATTGTATAAGCTAAAGTCTGTTAATACTACTAATGATGATGAGAAAAGTTTTAGTAAAGTATAAGATGCAGCAAGTGAAAGCTGAAAGCAAATGTATATTTTTTAACTTCCTGACAACAGTTCTTGTCTTTTCCTCTGATAGGTACCTATTATACCATTTCTCTGGTGAAGGCTATTCAGCAGTGGTGACCTCTTCCAATTGAACACTCCACAAATTATTATCTCTGGAGTCCGGAGGCTAGAGCTACTGAGCCAACTGGAATTGCGCCCACCCTCTCATCAAGGTTTTTTCTTACACAGGGGAAAAAAAGATGAAGTTGGGCAAAGTGGAGTTCTGCCATTTTTTGCAGATAATAGCTCTTTTCCTGTGTCTTTCTGGGATGAATCAAGCTGAACTCTCAAGGTCCAGATCAAAGCCCTACTTTCAATCAGGGAGGCCGAGAACCAAGCGCAGCTGGGTGTGGAATCAATTCTTCGTGCTGGAGGAATACATGGGTACAGACCCTCTCTATGTAGGAAAGGTAGGGGATTTGATCAGCATTTGGAAAGTGAACATGCTTGTTTTCTTGATGCATTTTTCCAGTATGACTCTGAATTGTCATTCTGTTGACTTGGTAGGAGTAGGCCAAATGGAATACGTTTTTTTTAATAAAAAGATTGTTGGAATTAGATAAAAACAGTAACAATACCCTGTATCTTTGATTCCTCATTCAGAGTTTTTTTTCCCCAGAGCCATATATGTTAGCTATTAAAAAAAAGAATTAGGATAACCTAAGCATTTTACCATTGTTATCACAAATATGATTTTTAATTATTCAAATAAAGTTAATAGGTGCTCATTACACTCAACAGGACATTGATTTGTTACATAGCTATATAGCAACATAACTATACGTAGTCGTTTACAAGAAATAAGAAAAAAGGCAAACAAAGAACTGAGTTTCTGCCCTGTATTGCTTACAGTCTTAAGATCAGGGTCTACATCACTGAAGACAATGGTGAAAGGGCAGAATGGCAGGTTGTAGGTGGTGGCTAGGAGAATGAGGGAGTGTCTGGAATGCTGCTGTGCTCTGGCCTTCTTTGACAGTCATACTGGTACTTTGGGGCATAGCTGGCCAGTAATCTTTAGCTCAACCCAAATGCTGGGCTACACTAAAGGGGGCACTGGGCCAGTATAAAACAACCTCCAGCATCAGGGAGTCCCAAATGGTTCTTTTGTATCCCCTTTAGCTACATGGAGTGCATACTGAGTGTAACTGTGAAGCGGGGCCTAAGCTTAGTCAATGTTTTGTAGTGGCATGTAATATAGCTCCATTAGTACCTTTCCAAATGAGAAATGCTTAGATTTTATTTAATATCTCTGGTAACTGTTTATTAAATGAAAGAAACATTTTTCTCCTATTTTACAATCTAGTTTCTTATTAAGAAATATCTACAAATTAATAAAAGTAGTTAGTTTCTTGGCTAAATTAAAGCAAACATAAAATACAATAAAGTAATTATTTCTGGCAAAATCATAAAAGTTTACAAGAAGTCGATAAGAAGATCCAGGGTCCAAATAAAATAATTTGAAGCGTACTGATACAAACACAATTAGGCATGTGAAAAAAAAAATATTTATGTGATGCGTCCCAGTGATGTCAAAATTACTCATGCTGTAAGTGTTTGCAAAGTTGAGAACACCTTGATCCTACCAGGTGCTTTAACCACATGAGTAGCGCCAAAAAGATCAAAAGAGGGACGGTTCATATGCTTAAAGTTATGCACATGTTTAAGTGCTGTGCTGGGCAGGGGTCAGAGTGCTGAGCACCTTACACAATTGAGCCCATAAAGACCTACTAGGATCAGAGATGATGAGATGATCAGATTCCAGTTATTTCTTCTTATAGGAGTTATGAAAAGGCCTGCTATATTTAAGGTTATGTAAGTGTTTCCATTCTGATATCCTATTTTCAGTCATTTGTGGGTTTCAGCCTTTGAGGTTGAAATTGTTCCAGCTTGATCTCTGTCTGAAGGTGTAGGTCTGTTTAAATATTCAGCCACTTTTGACTGGTGGTAGAAAGTTGAAGTTTGGCTTGGAAATAGTCCTAGCTGAGAAATATCTACAGATATTTTAGAGAAAGTTGGTTTTGATTTGATCCATTGCAATTAACATTTTGCACGTGTTTAATACATTTTGCATGGAGTTCTCATTATAGCAGTACTGTGCACAGGTAAAGAAGTCCACACTACATGTGCATGGCTAATTTAGTGGTACAGTGAGGTATTTATTGAAGGTGCATAGTGAATGAGGCAGAGGCACTCCAAAGGCACTCTTGCCTCATTTAGGGGTACATTTCCAGAAGTTGGACTACAGTATGAGCTCTCTGTTTCTAGGTACAATTTGTATGCTGCCTATTTTTCTTTTTCATCCACAAAATGATTTGCTGGTACCAGAACTCATATTTGCACCAGAAAATCATTTTGCAGATGCAGAAAATATAGGCATAAATTTGCATGTGGGAAAACGACAATGCTTTACTGAAAAATACCCTTTTCTGTGCATATTGTAAGATAAGATGCACAGATCATAATGTTAACAGGAGAGGCGATCTGTAGTGTGGACTTCCTATGGGTCAGATTGTGACTTTAGCTATGCTTCCATGGAGGGGAGTGAAGGAAAGCAAGGAGTTACTTCTCTGTATGGGCTACTGTAACACTAGAGTGAGCAGGCATGGGTGAGCTGCTGCTTCCACCTCCATGCAAATGGTTGGTGAGTGGACAGGTGGGAGTGGTGATTGGGTGAGCCTTGCACCCCAGTTTTCGAGGAGGGGGGAAATAAGCTGTGTTGGGATAGTTTACTTCCCTTATGGAGCAAGGGGGAAACAGGAACAAACTCAAGTCACATGCCAATCTGCTCTGCTCTTGGGCAAGCTCAGTTGTGCATAGCTCCTTGTTCAAAATGCATTGCAAGATGCCAGTCCAGGTCTAACTGCACAGGACAAGACACCTTCCTGCAGCCCTCAGAAACTGTGGGGGATAAAGTGTTTCAATAATATTTATACAAATAGATCCACATTACAGTATGTGTTTTCCTATCATTTTATTTAAGAAGACCTAGGCATTTCAGTTTAAAAAGCAGTGTTAGGAGGATGTTAGAATTGCATGGGAAATCATGCAAAGTCACAAAGTGTCCACGTTAAATGCATGCTTCACATTAATTTTGTCCTCTTCTTTGTATGCATTTTGACACATCAAGTACATGATGACAGAGGGTGAAGTCATAGCCCCCGTGAAGTTAATGGTCAAAGTCCCATTGACTTCAATAGAGCCAGGATTTCACCCATAATATTTTTTCAAATGATATAATATCATACAGTTTTTCTAGACTTTAGGTGAATATATGGAGTGTTTTGTAATATTGCATTTTTGTATCCTTAAACAATTTTCCCTGCCATAATAGATCAATATACTTTTATATGAAACAGGGCCTGCTTCTTCTCTTACATTGGTGTAAAGCAGGTGTAGCTTCACTATTGTTGGGGGAGGTACATCAGTTTAAAACTGTTAGAAGACAACAGAGAATGAGACCATTAGCCTGTTTATATACATTCTTTTCTCTCCAAGGTTAGAATTTTAATAGTTTAGGTCTGTCACAGGGAAACTCTACTCACCACTGGGGCACCTCCTTGTGGCTGCATCTGTGGATTGCTCTTCACTCAGGTCTGACACCCCCTTCTGCTGGTCGCTGCACACCCTGTTGTTTTTCTCACACTCCTTGTGACTCTGTCTTCATGGCTTGGCCCTCCGGCCAGGTCATTATAGTCTTCCCCTTCTGGGGTATCAAAGACTTTACATACTAGTGGCCTTAGGCAGTCTTCTCATTCACTTCCCTGACGGTGCCACCTCCCCAGTGGCTGGTAGGGGAACCTAGGCCAACTCGGTACTTCAGGTTCCAGTCTAGGGACCCTATCTCTAGCAATGGTGGCCTGTTCACTCCCAGATCATGTTGCTCTTCCCCTGGACTCCTTCCTACATCTTTCTACTTCTCAGTTCTGTTTTCTGGCTCCCTCGCCTCTCTGGGTTTTCCCTCCTTCCAGGGATTAACTGCAGGCTACCTGGCACTGTAGCCCCAACACCTCCCTTCTCCCAGGGAGTGATGGCAGACTACCTCCATGCAGCCCCTTTCTGTTGCCAGCTTCCTGTTTTTATAAACCTGGCCTACCCTCTCCCCCAGCTGAACTTCATCAGCAAATTAGGTCTTAGCACTACCTGACTTTGCTCCAGTGGCAGCCTATAGGTTATTTTTAATTCTGCCCCCTGGTGCATACGTGTTTCCCATCACAATGGCTCAATCCTGCATTATGTTCAGTGCCTCCTGGGATGTGCTTAATACCTAGCAGGATAAGGTGCTTAGCCATATACGGCACAATTTCTTTCCATCCATCAGCACAGCATACCTCAGGTACAATTCAGGGCATGCAGCAGTTAATTATTTAGCAAATCTAACTGAATAAGAAATTATTTAGCAAATTGAGCTGAGCACTCCTGCATATGAGAGGTGAAATGTAGGGGATAAGCCAGTGAACTCTGAAGCCAATTTATCTGGAAACTTAGGTGGATTATATTTGTTGTTAAATGTTTACTATTACTCTGCAGTATTTTGTGTATTTTCCATATAAATGACTTTAATGAAGTCTGTTTGGCATACAAATAATAGTGCACAGTACTAAACAATTCTATGCATGTGTGTCTAAAGTTGTAGAAAAATTGTGTGCTATTATATTGTATTATTTGAGAACCAATATGTGATCATGTAATTAAAGTCTGTGTGGAAACATATATTCCCCAGGGGGCAGAGTTAAAATTGTACGTGCAACGATAGCTTGGGAATTTTCTGTTTTCTTGATTGCTTAACCATGTAACCCTAATGTTTTCTTAATTTTGTTTTTTGGATAAAACACTGATAAGAATTTCCGTCTCCTCAAGAGCATTGTGAGAAATTGTATGACACCAGATCTCATTCAGATGCAACCACTTCCATTTTTTGCCTGTCTAAACAAACAGACAAACAAAGAAACACACAAACAAATCAGAAAAAGAGAGGAAGACTGTGAATGGGAGTGTACTAGTTTACAGTCTGAATTCTGGCTTCACTAATTTAATCAGTGTTTGTCTAGAGAGAGGCACTAGCTGCAAAAATCAGATCCAAACGTGGATCTGGATTCTAAAATTTTCTAAAATTGGGAGCAATTGGAGTGGTGCTGTCCATCTCCAGTTCTCTGCAATACGTTTAATGAGATCCATTCTTTTTTAATACAATCTCAATAGGATATAAATGATTCTGCAACCAAAACAGAAAGGAAAATATATATGAATGAGCAGAAAGAAAAAAAGAAAAATCCCTGTGGACTTTTAAGTGTCATTTTACAGATGAGGAAACTGAGAAAGAAAGATTAAATGATTTGCCCAAGGTTATTCAATTAGAGAGTGTCAGAGCTAGATTTAGCACTCAGGACTTGTTGGCTCCCAGCCTCATTTACTTATTCGTTAGATGCCTCTTGGTGCTTCCTCTTAACTACTTGAAGTTAAAAAGGCATTTGGACACAATTTTCAAATGTGGGCCAAGATGTATAAACGGAATTATTATTATTAATTTATATTGCAGCAGTGTCCTAAAGTCCCAATCAAGATCAGAGCCCTGTTGTACTCGATGCTGTACAACATGGTAGACATGGTCCCTTCCCCAAAGAACTCAAAAACTAGGGCCCTAATCTTACAACTAGCCTGTGGAGACCACCATGGATGAGACGGTGGTAAGTAGTTGTCATCCATTAGGCCTGAGCTCTTATGCAACTCACACTTTCTTTTGAAGTGTTGTCCTCTGTCATTCTATCCCACCAGTCCCATACCCGCTACTGACATGTGCAGGGGACAATCACCTGCTCCTCTCCTTCCTCCTATTTTTTATAATGGGGTGGTCAGCTGGCCCACTTACCCTATCTACAGTTTTTGGGAGGGGAGATTGGGCAAATGGGCTCATACTCTATGTTTATTAAATGTTCTTAATTGGAGCCAGATAATCCACATCTCTTCCCCTACATTCTACACTGTCTCAGAAACACTTACTGTGAAAGGCCTCTGACTTCTCTGTGGCTGAAACATGCCAGAATCCTGTGGACTAGTGAGTGGGTAGAAGACCATTAGCCCACTGCCTAGAGGGCCAGTACATTTAAGAAAGTGTATATACACGCAGTGTGCCATTTGGGAAAGGGAATCTATGGGTAGGGAAATGGAATGGTCCAAATGTCTCCTTTCTTTTCTGTATGACCAAATGGGAGAGGGTAGCGTTTTTTTTTTTACAGCCCTGTCAGGCCTCTGAAAGAGGGTTACTGGGGAGAGTGTGCTCTCCATCCCTTTCTCCTTGAGACCAGGAGAGGAGATTTATTAGGGTACAGAACATTTCTTTTGCCTCCCTATAAAGGTAGGAGATGGGGGCTTGATGAAGGAGGGATGATATTCGCATACATTATTAATACTGTGCCAAAAACATACAGCACACTCTACAGAACATGTAGACTAAAGCAACAAAGAGCTACCCCAAAGAGCATAGCCCACCATTTTCAGAAGTAGTCATTTATTTTGTGGGATTTAATTTTGGGGTGCCCTACCTAGTATACTTAGACTGAAAGGCCAACATTTTCAAACTCCTACCAATATGATGGTACACCAGTTCCTGAAGAGGTGAGGACACTTCTTCAGTGAAGTAATGTAGAAAAGCTGAAGACCTCGTAATACAAAAATATTGGCTATTCACCAATTATTAGAAATTACCACCAAAGAATTTGTCATTGACACTGTGGAACAAATTCTCAATTGAACTCTGAAACTGCAAGGAAATGCCAAGCAATGGCCACTTACATGTGGGCTCCCAAATACTTTAAGTGTTCTTGCACTATATTTCCTAGCCATGTTCCTAATGTCTTTCTGGGAAGTACGAAAAAGTAGCCGCACAGTAATTTCAAACTCACATGGAGGAAATATGTATATTTGAAGTTTTTCTTGTCTATGCCTTTTTCTGTTGCATAATAGGTATAAGCTCTATTGCTTTGTATATTCACAGTAAACTGTTCTGGAGATTGATAAAACAACTCTGTTGTGCTTCTGAAGTTTATCAGTCTCAGCAGCTCTTTATTGCTTCATATAATACAAAGTGATAACAGTTGATCCTTAAGTAAAAAGGGACACCACCATTCTTGTCAATGATATTGCACTGCAAGTGCTGCCGCTATTTGGAACAAATGAGAAATAAAATGAATCTAAACTCTACTTACATATCTCAGCATGTCTTTTCTTACGGGCTGCGCACAGCCACACTACCCATTGTACTGTAGGGCATACAAAGGGCTGAAAGCTCCCCTCTGTGTTCCTGGCCAGGTTTATGGGCTTGTGTGGTGAGTCATGGCATGGGCCATGGCTCTATTTCCTCCCCACTACCTTAGGGTGGGTTGTGTTCCCAAGGTACAAGAGGCGGAAGTAGTCTTTGCAGTCCCCTAAGCATAGGGAATGTGATTGCTCTTTCTGGAGGGGACTTAATGGGAAGAAGATTCCTTACACTCTCACTCTTGCACCCACACAAGGGCCAAGGACAATTTTGACCTAATTTATTTATTAGAAAAGATAGCATGATTGAAATTTGCGTGATTGATTTAGTTGGGGATTGGTCCTGCTTTGAGCAGGGGTTTAGACTAGATGACCTCCTGAGGTCCCTTCCAACCCTGATATTCTATGATTCTATGAAAGAACTAACAGGGGATACCTACTGAATTAGGAACTGGACAGTGTCACTTTTTTGATCCTTTAGCATAAGATACAACACTGACATTTAAAGTGACGTATTGTGGAAGGGAAAGTTTTATGGAAGTGGTGACATCACCAGTAAGTTAAGTTGCCCTCACCTGAGCCTTTTCTTCAATGTCACAGTCATACTATTTAGATAATCTTTTAGTAGCTGTTCTGCATTTTGATTGGCCAGTGGCCTTCACCTATAGCATTATGCTTGATGTTTCTTTGGGAAGTTATTTTAAGCTACGTTTTAAGGGCTTCTCTAACTATATAGAGACGTAAAAGCTATTTTTGCAGTGACCTACTGTAGATGCAGGTCTCACGCATGCTTGGCTAGTTATCAGAAAATGCCTTTTCTATATGAGGACATGAACAGATTTACAATTTTGAGGACAGTCAAGCTCATGCTGCTTCAGCTTATATTTTTTAGTTTATTTGTTTTCCTTTCCTTCTGTTTTGCACTAGCATTTCCCCTCCTTTTCATCTTCTGAAATTGTTCTTTAGTTCTGTACCCATCGCTTTTGACCATCACTAATTGTACAGTTTTACCTCTGTCATATACTTTTATTGTTGCAAATTACTGACATCTGAAATGCAGAACCATTAAATGGAGGTTATTGGTAATGTTGTTGAGCCTAAAAAAAATGAATCCTACATTATTTTAAACTTCATGCACTGATAACTGTTTGTCCCACCTTTAAGATCTGTCTCATTTGTGGTCAACGACAGGTCAGGATGTATGTTTGGAACCCTTATCCTCCATACCAGTGCCTAGCTAGCTGTCCATAGGGTCTTATCCAAAGTCCGGTGAAGGCAATGGGAGTCCGTCTATTGACTTTAATGGGCTTTGGCTCATGCCCCTTGTGAGGTGATATCAGAAACATGCCTAGCAATTCTGATTCTTTTACAATCTGCTAGCATAGTGCATCTCTTCCGGGCAATCTTTCTCTTTACTTTGACATCTTTTGCCAAACCTTCCTGAAGCATTTGACACAAATGTCTATCTGCAGGCCCATCAGGCTTTCATTCCAGGTATTAATTATTTTTCATCTCTCACAACAATAAAGTGATGCTAGACCTACTGCTGTTCTATAGGCTATTACTTGCATCATAGTGCTTGTGCCGTCTCGTGTACGCTTTGTTTCTCCAGCTGTTAGATAACAACCTTGCCTTCTTGTCACAACCCTTTGTTTCTTCCATAATTCTAGAGACTTGAGAAAATGTTTCTAATGGAAAGATCCAATACATAAAAATCATATTCCTGAGCGTATGTGTGAGTGCATATGGGTCTTTTTTCTGTATGAACTTTCCCTCTTTGTTAAACAGAATATTTATGACTTGTTTAAGGACACTTGGAGATCCTGTATGTTCTAGTTTCTAAAGATTAAAGGCTCAAAGTTTGCTTTGAGTGCACAGTCAAGTGAACTTAAACATAATAGAGATTTGTGTTGCAGAATTTCCTCTGTGTAAGTGTACATCTCCTCTACACTGACAACATACTTGAGAGGAGAGGGTGCACAGAGTGTAGGAGGGGTGCATGTTGGGGCAGGTGGAGCTGAGTTCTGTTATTCCTGATTAACTCACCCTTCCCCATTAATGAGTGCGTATTACAGATCCTCCTTTGTGTCTGATCTACAGAGAAAATGTGACCATAAAGCTCCAATTAGAGAGGATTGACTCTTTAGTGGAAGCTATACAAGCTAATGCTTTTAGCTCTCGACATCTCTGATTAAGTCCTGAGTGTGTCAGCCAAAGTGGTGGCCATCACATGAGTTCCAGCTTCCACCAATGGTAGAAGTTAAAGAAGGTCTCCTGGTGTTCTAGCTTCCAGTGGGGGTGGAGGGATGAGGATCAGTGAGCAACAATCAGTTCCCTGTATTTTCCATTGCCAACTACATCTGAATGGGGAATTGGGGAATAGGAGGTTCTGTGTTCCAATAAAATATTTTATAACCTTTTATATGCATAGAATATCAAAAATGGAATGTAAAGCTAGATTCCTCACTGTATCTTACTTTTCCCCAACCCATGTGTGCATATAACCCACTCCTAGCTGGGCACACAGTAATAACTAAGTTCTTCAAAGTAGTTATATTGTATCAGTTCCACAATTCCATATGCACTGTATTTCAGGAACACTATAGCTGATTTATATTTGTCAGTACTGGTGAAAGTCTACATTCCTTTACATTTCAATATTTATGTCCTAACCCAGATTATCTATTTTGCTGTTTGCTTTGTATTAAATGAAATGGAACATCGGAAGATACATTTACTTTTGTCTCATTCATCTGTGCTGTCTGAAATGGGAAAACAAAAACAAAAAACCCAATGCCTAAACAACTTCTTAATAAAGGGGAAAAAGCCTCTCTTTTGCTCTCACTGAAGTCAGTGTCCTAACTCCCATTGATTTTAGTAGACGTAAGCCATGGCCCTAATTGCTTACATATTCTTTATGTTCATGTTCTATTTGGTGGGTAGTATTAACTTTTATAATTTTATAGTTCAATTAACTACCATAGCTGGAAATTTTCTATTTCTAATTCTTTCAACTTCAAAGAGCAACCATTATTTTGTTATATGCTCTTTATAATATTGGAGATATTTTTCAGTACATTCATATGAGGAAGAAAGGAATCATACAGTTAATTGAAATTAGCATCAGTGTTTTTGCTGTACCTTTTGCTTTGGACAAAAAATATATTGCATAAATATTTTGCTGCTAAGCTATACACTATGAAAGGGCTAGCAGGTTATAATAGCATAAAATGCATAGTTTATTTTGCCCCCAAAACATTGATAGGAGAATGATTATGTATGGATTTTTATTTTAGGGTAGCTATTTTTTTTCAGATGCAAAAAGGTGCAGAATAACCATCAGTCTTATATCCTAAATATAATATTAATGGCTTGCAGTACATATTTGCATAGCAATTGCACTTTTGTTAGTCAAATTCAATACATTTCCCTTTATAATTCTTGGTTATATAGAAAACATCTCTCTTGCTTACCAAAGTTTATTTTCTTCCAGTTTAAAGCAAACAAAAAGAATACCTCACTTGTTTAACATTTATTTTGTACAATCATTATTTAGGATAATTAATTTTAGGTTAGGAAAAGCTGATGAGGAAGACCAACAGGAAATATTGAAGGAACATGTGGTAAAATGGTTGGGGCAACCTAAACTGGAAAATACATGTGCGCTAAATAACCGTGTATATTCAAGACTCAGTCTCCCAGGTGTTTAGAGACAAATTTTGCACGTGCTGCCTTGGATAAGCCCAGTGCTCAATAGTGTTTTGAAGGACTGGACCATTGCGGCAGAGACCTTGTCTTTGTGTATGTGTGTATATCCTAAAATACATGGGAAGACAAACAGTGCTAATGGAACAGGAAAACACTGAGATACAAGTACAGTTCAGTAATTTGTGATAAGTACATGTACCTTTTGAAGGTACATAAGGGTCACAGAATTTGCCATAATGTGACTCTCATTCTGTGTTGCTCAGTATTCTGCCTCCAGGGGGGACAATACTGGCTGCTTCAGAAGAAGGTGAATACTCTATAATGTGCTTTTCTGATTGTACAGTGGGGTGGAGCTGAAGATTCAGTCCTGATGCCTGTATTATATTGGAGATACAAGGGAGAGTGGCCATTCTGCTCGGGGACGTGGCCAGATGCCCATTCACCTCGGGTGGGTGTTGCAACCCTGGGTGTATCCTGCCACTTTTTAAAGAGGTGCAACCTGAGATGATCAGTTTACACTCTGAAGCATAAGTGCTACTGACTCTGTTACAGCACGTGCATAATTACCTATGTTATTTTTAGCCATAAAATTATTCAGTCTGTTTTTTTAAAATCCAGTCACAAGATTTAACTCTACGAGTTATTAAACAAAGAGTGCTGAGAATTGCTGGACAACAAGTGGCAATATATTCCACAGTTTAGCAGTGGGGAAAAAGCACGCCTTAACTTCCTAAAGTTCTGTGTTCTTCATAGACTGCAGCTTATCTTAGTGCTTGATAGAGTTTCCATTAGATGAACAGGATAAATTTTAGGAACAGGAAAAGAATATCTGGACCAAAAATTCTACCCTTTTTTTGTGGGCTGAGAGAAATGAATAAAGCCCTACATTTGCCAAGTGATGTCTGGGTTTCTGACTTCCCCTGAAATGAACTGGAGTCACTTGGCGTTATCATCCTTTCACATCTGTGGAGATCAGGAGCAACTGCATTGATGTCAACGGAGCTATTGAGTTACATTGATGTAAAACTGGTGTGAGTGGAAGGAATCTTGAGCCCACGGGTTTGTGTCTCTGTGTAATGCATTGGGAAATTAAGAACAAGTCTGATTCTTAAACTGTGTCTGCACTGCAGTCAGGTTGTATTTTGCTCTCTTGTGTGATAGCTAGGTCGCTAAAATTATCAGTGAGAATACAGCGATGTGAGACATGGCATGGGTTACGCAAGCCTGCCTGGGTCAGTACTCATGTTGTAAGCCCACTCTGAATATTGCTCCCCCATGTCCTCCCTGTTTTTTTTAGCAAGCTAGCTTGGTTAAAGCTAGCATGCTGATTTCTACATGAGCTGCAAATTACACCTCTGGGTGCAGTAGACTTAGATACAGTATATGTAGCCTCAGATACAGTACAAAGAGGATAAGCTGTTAAAATATTTCTCACTGAAATATTAACTTGAAGTTTCTGTCTACTAGTAAATCAAAGCCAGTTCGTTTTTTTTCTATAAGGTTACACGAGTGTTCTGTTAATATAATTTTAGCTTGTGATTCTACAACAATGAAAAATTTTCAATCACAATCTGGGAAGCATATACCCAGTTTTTTGCCTAGATATGTCACAGCAGCATACATAGGATACCATAAATGAGTAAATAGTTTTAACTAGTTTTACATTAAAGGTGCTTAAGTTACATGGTATAAACTTCCTTGAAATTCTGTGATGCATTTTTATGTTTCCCTTTTAAGTTACAGAACTGTGATACTGTATGCGGCTTCTTTGAAGACCATTAATTAACTCCTCTCACTCCTAAGTGTTTATATTCTTCAAATATTTGTAGACTGTTATTATGCCCCTTCCCACAACCACTTAGCTGTTGCTTAGTCAAGCAATATGTATATTTCACTCTTGTAATTTTTCCTCATTAATCAGCCCTCTAGCCCAGTCATTCTCAACCAGGGGTACCTGTATCCCTGGGTGTATGCAGAGGTCTTCCAGGGGTACATCAACTCATCTAAATATTTGCCTCATTTTACAACAGGCTACATAAAAAGCATTTGCGAAGTCAGTGCAAACTAAAATTTCATACAGACTGCTCTATATACTGTACACTGAAATGTAAGTACAATATTTATATTCCAGTTGATTTATTTTAAAATATTGTAAAAATGAGAAAGTAAGCAATTTTTCAAAAATAGTGTGCTGTGACACTTTCGTATTTTTATGTCTGATTTGTAAGCAACTAGTTTTTAAGTGAGGTGAAACTTGGGGGTATGCAAGACAAATCAAACTCCTGAAAGGGATACACTAGTCTGGGAAGGTTGAGAGTCACTGCTCTAGCCCTCTGATCATTTTGTTGGTTTTTTTTTTCACTCCATCCAATTTTTCAATCTCTTCCTGGTAATGAAAAGCCCAGAAGTGAACAGTATAGTATAGCTTCAGCTAAACAAGAGATGCAGAAGGAAACTCTTACCTCCTGCTCCATTATATTATTCAGATTTTACAACTCAAAAGTTGCATGCCCCTTTTTATACCATATTATATTGCAAACTGATGTCCACTACCACCCCTGGATGGAGGTCGTTAAGCTTAGCTGGCTTTCAGGGTTTTCCCCCCCTGTTGAATGCAGCGTCCTTCTCCTGAGTCACCCCCTGAAGGTGCAACATACTTATGTGAGAGGCATTATATGGTCAGTGTTCTTGAGAGAGTGAAGTCCACTGCACCACTATAAAGTTTTCTCTGGCAATGGAAACAGTAGCTCTTGCAACTAGTTGTTCCGCTCTCTTTTCCACAGCTAATGTCATGCTGAGTATGACAGAGCAAATAAGGAAAGGAGGACATCAGGGTTACTTTCTTTTAGGGGGAAATAATAACAAAGACTACAAGGGGCTCCACAGTTCAGACTGCCTGATGTGGACTGACTAGCTAGCTAGGATTCCTTAGATGCCCAAGTACATCAACCTCTGACTGGTGTGAATACCCCAGGAGATGCCCCTTTGATCATAGTTTAGTTAGTCAGCAAACCCTTGGGGAGAGGACAGGCGGGGTGTTGGATTTTTATTTGTATTGGATTTAAAACTCCTTGATTTTAAGCGCAGGATCACTGTTGGCTTATGTGACTTCAAGAACCAGTTCAACATGTCGTTCTCATTTGGCTTGTATTCTTGAAAATGATTTAAAGTTGCTCTTGATCCATTGGCTGCACTTTGTAGACCAGCTGTATGCCAGCAATAGCCAAAAGAAAAGGGAGCTCTTAAAAATCTTATTTTTAGCCTTAATCTACTAGCTGGACCATTAGGATCACATGCAGAAGCCTCAGTGATCGAAGGGAGCAGACAGCTGGGTTTTGGGGTCTGTTAATGGATACACTGATGTTTTATAGCCTATTATCTATTCCTTTCAAGTCCTTTTGCTTGAATATACTTCCAGTATACTTATCCCCCTTATTTTCCTGTTCCTGGAGGTATTTATGATCATAGTTTGTGTGTGTGTGTGTGTGTGACGGGGGGGTGTTTTATTTATTTCTACTTAGAGCACTGTGTATATTATGCACTGGAATTTTTCAGAGGCAGAACTTTCTCAGAAAGTTGTCAGAGGCAGGCTGACACCAACTGTATCCTCAGGGAGTTGGAGGTAACACTCTGAGTCCACTTGATTATTAACCCAATTCCAGTTGCTGCTAGACCAATGACACATCAAACCAGGTCAATGACATCTCAGCCTAGAAACCCAAAGCCCTTATGACCAGCCAGATAGTGCTGTTTAGTGGAATAGGGTTTTCATTCAGTATTACTTTGTATTTTTCTAAGCTGAATTTCATTTTAATGTTTTAGAAATTCTCTAGTTCCCTTTTTATTATTTCTTTGGTCTTACTAGTTTTTTCAACTCCTATTAGTTTACTATTGGTGACTTTTATTAATATGCTGCTTACATCCTCTTCCAGATCATGTAGATGTTTAATAAAACCATGGGTAACATTTTCAGAAGTCCCTAATTTACTTACGAGTTTAAATCTCATTGAGTTTCAATGGGACTTAGACTCCTAAATACCTGTTACCTCTGAATATGGGATTTAGGCTTTTAATTCACTTAGGTGCTTTTGAAAATTTTAGTTGAGATCTCACACTGATTCCTTTCAGTACCTCAACAGATACCTTTCCCCAGGTTGATACTTTGGCATTAATCATTACATTTTGCTTAAGGTCCTTCAATTGATTTTCAGTCTATGTGTGTGAGTTTGTGTGCAAGCTGATTGCAGCAAGTGTTTGTCCTCCTGTATTGCCAGGTCTATGTACATCTAAAATTCCTCCTTCCACTGGGTCCATTGCTAGGCTAGATTTTTGTCTCAAAATCTAGGGTTCCAGGGGGCTTCAAACCAAGTACCATAGCTCATGTTACCAGTTGCTGTACTTCAGAGAGCTCAGATGCTGCCACCATGTTTCTTTCACAAAGAGTGAAGCTGAATGCAGGTTAAGTTGAACAATTGGAACTTTATTAAATCCTGTGGACTTCTCTGTCCATGCCACTGAGTTGCTTTCAGCCTATCTCCCTGTGTTCCATGTTTCAATGGTGTCCCCAAAATAAAAGGAAAGAGGGAGATAAACTAATTACATCAGATCCCATTGACCTCTCAGGAAGGCTGCCATCTTGGCTGATGCACCATAGCTTGAACTAGGAACCTCCAGAGTTAAAAACAAGAGTCTTGATAGTTTGAGCTGAAGAGCCAACACTGTTTGGTCGGGGCTGTGACAAATTTATATTCTCCGTGGATTGGGCACAGAGGGGGACCTTTAATACGCACTCACCAGTGGGTTACATTCTCATGCTTTTCATGCAAATATTGGTGAAAATCTTAAGTCATAAAGAGAAAACAGGAACATTGCCTTGTACCACAGTATTAAGAATTAACAGTTGTAGTTCAGATTCACTTCCCTGGAAAATTACTTTACAGAATGGTTAGCAAGATATCATGTGAAACAAATTATGGCTTGATCATTAAGATCGGAAGAATAAAGTTGTAATAAAGAGTGGAGTGATTAACAGTATTAAAAGTTTTCATTGAGTCCAACATTATAGCAAGTGTAAATAGCCCTTTATCCATAACAAAACAGATGTGTACAGTGAATTCAAGGAGAGTGGTTGTACAGAGTAATGGACTGAAACCAGACTGTTTTTCCAATAATTAGATTGTTCTGTTGAAAGTGTGAGTAAAATTAATGATAGACAATGTGTTCAACACTTTCCTAATCCACTGACAAAACCAAGATATGCTGCTAGCTTAGTTGGTGACAATGGAGGTATTGTAGTTGTTTATATCACATAAGATTGGATAGGATTTTCCAGTCCAAAAGAGTAAGAGATTCTTTAATAATATGTGACAGAGGATAAAATGATATTTTAGCAGAGATTTTAAGAGTCTGACATTCATAAATGCCAGGGTATATTATTTTAACTCATAGAGTTTTACAGAATCTTGGAAAGAGAAATTTGTTTGTCCACATTTGTGTCCCTAAAATCTGTTGTAAGTTTATTGAACTGGTAAACAAAGAAATGTTACAATTCTAAGATTGTAAACTCCTTGGGGGCAAGGGCCATCTTTTTGTTCCATTTTTGTACAGCACCTAGCACAGTGGGGTACTGGTCCATGTCTGGGGCTCCTTGGAACTACCATAATACTAATAAGATGTATTACTGCTATTAGTAATAATAATGAACTAGCACATATAATTCAGCTCAGAGAGCTCTTTGATATTGATAATTAAGGAGAGGAAGTTCATACCTTTAGTTGGATGTCCTTTTAGAATGTTTCAAAGGGTTCTTCTATATTTCCGTATATTACTTTGCTTATGGTGTGATTTTACTCTAAACAGTGACTGTGTAAAATGGTGCTTGCTTACACAAGAGATCAGCTCCCTGTGAGAGTCATATCTGCTTTCTTTGGTGACAAAAATAATTTTTTCTGCTCTTTATTTCTGTTAGCCCTGCTGAGCCAACAGTGCTGAGAGAGAGAATGAGCTGTTTTCTATTTGTGTGTGTGTGTGTGTATCATCTACAGAATTCTTTATGAGGTTCTAATGAGTTAATCCTGTGTAATCCAGTTGCAGGCAATGTGACTATACATTTGATGAGGGCAGAATTTGAAAATCAGACAGTTTTTCCTGGTGTAACTGCAGGACTTTTAGTTCTAGTGATGATGCAGCAGAATGGTAGAACACAGCTTTACAAGACTTGATTAAGGTTGCAAGATAGTTTGCTTTTCACTTGTCCACTGAGCCCATTTGATATGCAATAAATTGAGAGGCAATAAATACAGATTCTCACAATGCCATTTTTAACCAATCGTGTTTCAGAGTACAATGCACTTTAAGAGCAAAACTGTTTTCCTCTGAATATTTTTATTATTATATTTGTTTTAATTGGTAGGGCTGATTAAATCAGTTCTTTGACCAGTACAGTATTTAATTCATGGTGTTTTTGTTTTAGACATTTCATACATACATATTTCCCCTCTGTCCAAACCAAAATTTTATCATTTGCATAGGCTCAAGGCCTTCCCGGGCTTTGTTACTAGGCTGGCACTCCTCTGTTGTTGCAGTGACGAAAAATGGCATTTGGATAGCCCCTTCTTGCTTCCTTATCCACTTATCCATCCAGCTTAGTGTGATGAATTGGGGCTATATCTGTATGATTTTTTTTAATTCAGATTCATAATATGAAGTTGCATAATGAAAAACAGCTGTGTCATGAGTGCCTATATGTCCGTCACTGCTGACAAGTTCTGTAGCACCAGAGATATAATGGGGTAGTGCTTAGAATTCAACAATCCTATTTAGACACAAACACTTGAACTGCATCCTTAGAAAACTAGTCTTAGGTTAATTCCTCTGAAGGGAGGGGGGAGGCACGAGCAGTGGAAATTACCTCAAAGACAGAACAAAGGAAGCCAGTTGGGTTTAAGCAGCTAGCCACACAAGAACAGGAGGAGAAGACAGAAAGAGAAAATGTGCGTAGGCAGGCCATTTGTTTGGTTTTAAACCAGACAGTCCGCTTTTTGAATGGCTTGTTCTCCCGTTCAGTGCTGACACAAAACGAGATGAGGGTTTGTCCGGCATCAGATGGGGGATGCCACTTTGAAGAGCGCACCGCTCTGCCCCCGCCAGCCTGACATCACATGCTCCATGCATGCAAAATCACATCAGCAGGGCAGAGCGGCACACACTTTAAAATGGCATCCTTCATGTGATATGATTTCATATGCACGATGAGAGCAAGGTCATGCCAGTGCGGACAGAGTCACACCATTTCCAGAAGTATCAGAATGTCCTGTATTCTGGAAATGCATGAGTGGCCACCTTAAGTGTGGTGCAGGGTAGAACAATGTCACAGAAGTGGGGAAGGAACTCCATGAGGGAGAGAGACCAGCTATAACTGCATGAGGAGGGGACATCTTGCCTGCCTGGACCCCAATGGTCCCCCCCCAGGGCTCACAAGGGAAGGGTGAGCTAGAGAGTGAGGGATATTGCAGTTTCAGGTGTTTCCTGTTTTGTATGATCAGTACTCTTCTGTGCTTTGCATGATTAAATATATGTCCACACTTAAACCGCTACAGCAGTGCAGCTGTAGTGGTTTAAGTGTAGACATATCCTTAAACTGTAAACCAAAAGCTTCACACCTTTGGGGTGGAGTTTTGACAGAAGGGTGTGTTTAAGAAGTAGTTTTCTGACAGTTTAGCACTGCACCCAGAGGGGGTAGGTGGTGGGACAGCAGGTTCCAACACTCAGAGGCAGATGCCAGATAGAAGGCCTGCACCCTGAGTGTGCACCTAGGAACCCTCAGATTGGGGCAGTGGCTGGATTCCCTTTAAGTTCCAGAAGCATGAAACAAATCAGGGATCAAGAACAGCAGAGGCTTGGATTCCTCTCACAGTAGTCTTAGTGTGTGGATAGGGAGGGATGCTCTCTCGGATCTATGACACTTCATAATCCATTTACACATTCTTCACTGGAGTCATTTAGTCCTCCCTGTGTTTGCTTAGTCATCTGTAGCAGCATAGCAGACCCAATGATTCCCAGCTCCCTCTTAGATGACACCATAGGTGGCCATCAACTCTAATTCTGAAGACTATTCATGTGCTGTAAACTACATACTTTAAGTCTGTTAACATATTTTTAAATGGAAGAAAAAAGCTCCCTGTCTTCTCCTCTTAACAAATATGATTAGAGAGGTGCATGAAAAACAAGATAAAACAGCAAGGCAGAACACAGGGAAAAAAACAACAACGCAGCATTCCATTAGTGCAGGAATACTGGGCACTAGTTGCCTATGGATCTTGGGGGAAGGGACACGAGGCAGGAAAACTGAGCGCAGAGGACACGAAGTAAAAGGGGCATGATACTCATTTTTTAAAATAGAATTTTGGTAATGGTGGTTGAGGGCATAGAGGGAATTAAGATCAAGCCTTGAGCTGATCATTGAATTGATCAAATAGAATTTTCCATTTCGCTCTAGTGCTTGATTTTAATTATGTCTGAAATTTACTCATCCATGTTCTTCATTAATTTGACCAGTGTGCTTCAGATTTTTAATGTTTTTATTTTAAATTTATTTATTTGTTTTATTTTAGACAGCTAGATCTCATTAATTCATAGGCAATGCAATTTCTGAAGAGATCACCTTGTTATTTAAGGATGGTTACTGTAACATGCTCATTTTAGGTAGGGGAAAAGATTGGGACCAACTATGCTTAGGTAAGTGAAAAAATAGTAATAAACATACAAAAGCATAATTAACATTTGAAAGATATATATCAATGGTTTTAAAGTAACATTTTTATTTTTGAAAGTTATAAATTGGGTGAAAAATTGGTGCAGTCCTTTAAACTCCCTTCAAATATACAGGATTTGGAGCAATGGGGAAATGGTAGATTATTTTCCTCCCTAAAAATATAGGGACAGATTTTCAGTTGGTGTAAATTTACATATTTCCATTGACGTCAATGGAGCAATGCTGATTTACACCAGAAGATCTGGCCTGGAAGGGACTGCTCCCTTAAATAGGGTTAATTAACATGAACAGAGTGTTAAATAAAACACCTGTTATAAAAAAGCCCACAAGAAGGTGTTATACAAAGTGAAAATGCTTTGTGTAAAAAAAAAAAAAGTACATTGGCTTTAGAGTACTATAATTGGTGACAGAAGGCCAATCAATGAGACAATAATCCTGTAAAAATACTGGAAGATCAGATTGCTTGTAGAATTAGAAAGCTTTAACATGGTTGCATGGAAGGGGATAGCAAAGGAGTTGGAAACATTCCATATGCTTTGTATACAAAGTAATTAGATTGCGATCACTTAGTCCAAGAGGATAGAAATGATACACAATTCTGCCAAGATGAGACATGCAAATTGGATCAATTAAGCTTTGAGAGTGCTCAAACAATCTGGTGGAGAAGTTTACATGCTGTGTCAAGTGAAACTTAGCAAAGATCAGTCTTGAAAGCTGGGGGCAAGTATTACACTGATTTAAACTCTAATCTTCAAAAACAACACATTGGGGATTCAGGTTTAAAAATGAAGTGTTCAGACACTGAAATAAAAGTTTCCTTTAGGAAATGGTTGGTGATATACACAATCAAGAAGTATCAGAGGCATGCAAGTAACAGTAAATTTAATAGAGTTGATGTAGATGGGAGGAAACGTAAAGAAACTGATTTAGTTTGCAGTTAATGAAATAACTAATGCAAATAACTCCTCTACTTTCATGATGATCACAATCCTTAAAATACATGGAGTGTCCTCTTGGTATACTGGGAGTGCACTATCATTTCTATTCTTATCCTACCAGAGTTCATTCAGAGGGAAAAACAGCATGAAACCGATGATTAGATAAAGTGCTCTAATTTCCTCAGTTTTGTTTGGGAGTCTTTGTACATTCAACTTGCTTATACTATGGGAAATCTTTTGTTGGGGTAAAATGAAATATTTGTGTCATATAATAAGATAAATATTTATGTAAATCTGAAGTTCCCAGTGACATGGAATAGTGGAACCATCAGAAATGAGCTTGTGAACTGAAACTTTGAACATTTCCAGTAGAAACCAGACAGCTTTCAAGATTAGCACAGAGACTTCACAATTTGAATTTTAATGTAGATTCAGCAACCCTACATATCCATAGTAAAACAGCACATGCCATTTCACTAATTTCTTACCATTTGGTTGTAAATTGAACATAAATCCATTATATCACCAGCAATTAACAGTGGAGGCTAATTTACAAGAAACACAGAGACAATGACACAGATATGAAACATAGATAAAAATAATGTCATTTTCCTGGTATTAATGATCTAGGTCAGAAAAGCTTATATATACACAGAGATAGCTTTGATTTTAGTCAATTAATGTCTGCAGCTGATCATATCAAATGCTACAGGGTGCTCTTTTAAGGAAACAAGATGTACTGATAGAACAGGAGTGAGATGAGATTATATTTATTTAACACTCTGCATATTCAAAGGAATAGGAAGGGGAAAAAGAAATGCTGTCCACTTCAACTACCAGACTGGCATTACACCAGTCGCTATAAACCCAATCCAACTCCTGCTGAAGTCAGTAGGTACTATAAGCAGTTAGTCTGATAATCGCCATCCATACCACAGGTAGGTGGTTTGTTTTTGTATTTGCCCCCTTCCACTCGTTCCCAGTCACCTACAGTAAAAGTGCCTATCAAAATGCAAATCAGTACCCAGAGACCAATCTGGTTATATCCAGAAGTCCCAGTAGACCTGCAAATGTTAATGTTAAGAAAAAAATTGAGAAGAAACCAAACCATTTAAAGCACTTATTCACTGGGGATTACTTTAAATGATCTGAACAATTTAAGACAGACTCTGAAACATCCATATTTACAGTGCATACCATACTTCAGCTTGTTCTGAATACTGAACAGTTACACTATGAATTTATATAATAGAATCCCGTTGACTTTTAATGTTGCTTTTTGCAGTTAGTCTGTGCAGTGCTTCCCTCTCATAACCGCATTTCTGTTCATTAAAACACCCTTGCTTTGCATGCACATTAAGGCCCCAGATCAGGAAATCACTTACACATGTACTTAGCTGTAAACATCTATTTAAGATCCATTGACTTCAATGGGAGATTTAAGCGTGTGTTGAACCTTCGCAAATATGTCTGATTTCCTGACTCAGAGCGTTATTGACACAGATTTGGTAAGATGTAATATTGATTAAATTACTTAATTCTTGTTAGTGAGGTTAAAGTTTCAGCAATGTACTGGTTGACAAAAAAAAAAAAAAAGAAATCTTGGGAAGAAGAGAACATGGAAAATCAGTATAAATAAAAATGAGTAAGATGAGAAAAGATGAAGTGAAAAGGTACTATCTTGCCCATAACTTCTGACTGCATAAAGGGTAATGTCATCTATCCTTCCATCTGGTGGTCTGCCCTACAGAAACTGCAACTTTAAACAAACACTAGTGGTGGCTGGTGGAGAACACTAAAAAAGTGTTATGATTGAACATCAACCAAGCCAGTAGCAGTGAAGAACCACTACCCACCCTAATGTATATATATTCACTGAAAGCAAGAGCATTAAATGAAATGGGCATCAATGACCAGTGATTTGATCATTCTCCCAGACTACTGCACTGGGCAGAGGAGCATGGGGAGGAGGTGACCAGCCCTCTGTGGAGAAAGAAGTGGTTCGGGACAATTTAGAAAAACTGGACAAGCACAAGTCCATGGGGCCGGATGCGCTGCATCCGAGAGTGTTAAAGGAGTTGGCGGATGTGATTGCAGAGCCATTGGACATTTGAAATGAAGGGCTAAACAATGGCAGTGGATTTTGCTATTATTTTTTTTTAATGGACTTTACCCAGCACTGGCACTAAAACACAACACCAGCATCTAAGGGAGCATAATTAAATTGTGAGGTACACTAACATAAGAAGCTGAGCTATGCACTGGTTTCATATGTTACCCTCTGACATATTAGGAATGGAGTGTCTATGGCATGGTATAGATTTTCATTGGTTCCCTTTTTTTTGGTAAAATAATTTACCCATGCTAAAGCTCTTTACCCATGCTTCTCAGCTACTCTCTTCTTTTAATTTCTTTGCCCACTCTCAACTCCTTGCTGTTTGTCAGTGATGTGCCATAAGCATGGAATAGCCACCTATTGTACGTACATTAAGGCCCTGATCCAGGAAAGCACTTAATCTCATGATTAATTTTAAATCTGTGAATAGTCCCATTGAATTTAGTGGGAATATTCGTAGGAATAAAACTGAGCAAATGTCTTTAGTAATTCTTTAAATGAATGAATGAATGAACAACCCTCCTAAACCTAGTCTGTGGCACATTCTAAGTATAACCATATAACTTCCTTATACTATATAGCACTGCACTGATTGTAACAGACTGTAAGCTTGTCAGAGCAGGGACCTGTTCATTGTTCAGCCCAGATCACCCATACAGTTATATGGTTCTATATTTAATTATAGTAACTTGTCTTTTAAGCAAAACAGCTAGAGTTGAGCAAGATGTCTTATAAGTGTGTGTTATGAGTGGGATTGAAAGTAAGAAGAGGGAGACAAGCGATGATAATGTTATTTTATTTTAATAGTTTCATAGATTTTATTTAACAACTCTTTAACTGTTTTCAGGGAATTAAAGGTTAGAGTGGATTTGGACCCAGTTTATTGCATCTGTTCTGCATTATAAATCTTTCATCATTAAAATGATCAGATCACACATAGTGCTGCAGTCCAGTACTTTATAGACTTCTACAAAAACAATTAGTCACAGTAATTACTTTGACTGCTTTACATTTACACACTTTACCATTTTCACCCATCCTATTAGGGTTTCAGCACCTCTCAGACCCACTGATGTGCACTGTAATATTACAAGAGAATTTTCGGTAACATTAAAATTTCAACAGCAAAGGAAGTGTCAGTAAATGGATACAACATTGAAACAAAACAAAACAACAACAACAACAAAACCCATGTACCCTCCAGGAATCTGTTTCTCTGTATTAATGGATTAATGTTCTTCGAAAGCAGGTTCCTATGAGAAAATCATTATCAACCAAATAGTGCTGCAAGCTATTTTAGATAGTTCAAACGGAAAAAGAATAATCTCTCTAAACTGTAGATCAGTAATTTGACAAAAAAGACCACATAGAGTATATAATATGGTTTATACTCTGTAAACACATGGAGATTTGATATATGTACATATTTGTCTGTACATAGGACTATGTTTTATGCCAAATGATTTTTCATTTCTAAATTAGATATTATGGACATGGACAAACACGTACAGTGTATGCTTATCTACCCACTCTTCAAGTACTTACATAATAATGCTGTATATTATGAGTGATGCTACTATTGTATCTACTTCTGAGGTCTTTCTTTCCTGGTTTTTTTTGGGGGGGTATGGGGGGGTCTAAATGCTCTAAAAATGTTGATGGAAAAAATATACTTTTTTACGTACCCCAGACTCCTGTGTATTTATTCAGGTTTAGAATATCATGATTAACTAGCAGAATAAATATTGTGGCAGAACTAGCTTTCCTATAGGTAGGTCGTTTTTTTTTTTTTAATTTTCTTTTATGTATTCCCAAAAGCAGTGGGCAGGGGGAAAAAAAAATATTGCTTTTGCAGAATTGCAGTTGCATGTACTATGCAGATTCCCCCCCCACACACCCCCCACGAAGTACAGAACCGAATCTTGCAATGTCAAAAAGAAATCTGAGTACTTTAAACATTAAATAATTAATAAACAAAAGGAAAAAAACAACACTTTTTCCTCTAATATTCTGCAAACTCCATAAAAAATAGATGACTTACATAATGCAATAAAACCATGCAGTTTCTGGAAGAGAGTTCGCTCTTTCAAATTTAGTCTCTCTTTACATTATGCTAGCTAGTGCTTCTGGATGGTTTCCAATTGTGGGAGTAGAGGTGGGAAATAGGATTTGTTTTACATGTTTGGGGAAAATAATTTGGGGCAAATAGTTTAACCTTGTCAAATGCACTTGATACCTCGAGCTGCGCACTAACATCATAATCCCACAAGCTGCTCCATGTGAGCTGACCTATTGAAGTCAGTGGAGCTCTGTGCAAACACAGTGGTCCTTCTACATGGAACACCTTGTAGGATTGGGGTCTATGGTATTCATTTATTACACTGCATTCCTAATGCCTATTCACTTTTATAGGAGTTATACATGTGGAATACAGGGAGCCTTACAGAATTTGATTAGAAAGCTGAAACAGAGGGTAGCTGGCTTTTATTTTACAGCTTCAGTGCTTCCTGGCAACAAAATGAATCAAGTCACTGGACTAGTAAATACATTGGCATAGTAAATAATATCAGGAAACATGGTGCATTATGAATAGACATGGAGTATATGATAAAACCTGTAGCATTTTGGAAGAGAGGTATGACTCTATCTTGACATTTAAAGTAAATTAAAAGGTCTAAATTTGCCTTCTCCAGCTAATGTGAATAATTATTCAGTAACTTTTAAGTAGAATTGTGCTTCAAGCATATTTTCGCACTATTTGTTTTCATAAGCACTTGTATGAGCAAGGTTGGATCACTGATATTTGTTTGATCACAAAATGAAATCAGTTTTGGGTAGAAACAGAAGTAATTTATATTGGTTAGGTCAGAGAGAAGAAACAATACCATATAACTTATCTGGTGAATTATACAGTTTGAATATTGAAATAGTAATACTGAGTACTTGAAGAAATATTCACAGTAAACACAGTACTGTAAAATGCATGTTTCATCTAGTACATTGTTCAATGTACATTATTTTCCCTGTTCTAAGTTACAGCCTGATTGACTTCAGTGGAGTTGCATGTGTGTAAGTGAGGGAAAAATTGGGTTCTATGTATGTAACCACACAGTTATCCCTCCTTCTTTGCCCATTTCCCATTATGTAAGTGTGATGTTTCCTGTGGGCTGTTGGTGGTGCTACAGTACAGAATTGTTGCTTTTTAAAATTAAATATTTCACAATTAGTATATAAAGATGTACAGTATACAAATGTTTTTTACCACTCAGAGCTTCCAAACTGTCATTTAAGAGCGTGAATGACAAATGACCATTTTGAAGCATGACAAAGCATGATGATGGCCCATTAAAACTCCTCAAGAATACTCATGGACTACATATGCCACTCAGCTCCATCTACAACAGCAGCTGCCTCTGTGCTGTTTCTCTAACTGTGCTAATCTTAATGGGCTTGCTGCACATTTCCTTGCAGCCACAGGGCATCCAGTGCTCTTATTAAAACTGGGGCAGGGGAAGGCAGAGGTTTAGGATTGCAGCATCTGCAGATGTAGAGAATTGAGAGGACCCAACAAGGAGATTTATATCTCTGTATGACATTATATATTATGTATATATTTAGGTGAGTGAGATTGCTTGAGAGGAAAAAAGTTGTGTACATGTTATAGAACATGTGTGTGACTTGGCTTCTGTTATCACATCCAATTTTCTGTATTTTCTTATTAATTGTTCAACCTCCAGTCCTTAGATGACAGTAACTCATATTCCTAGGGGGACCCTGTCATCTGAACTTGGTGTTTCATTCAGAAACCTTGAGGGCTTACTTAAATTATAACTGAACTTCTTTGAGGAGTAGGTTTAAGAATATTGGCTTGGATTATGATTGAGTAATAATTTATCAAGCAATACAGATGTGTTTGCTTCAACATTACTTTATTTTATTGTTGGTTCAATGACTGTTCAGTTGGGTCCGAGGATGTTTAAAAATCTGATATGGGCTATACCGTGTGATATTAGCACCATATAGTACCAGTCTGGAAGGACAGACAGGCTCTGTGCTTCATAAAATCTCTTTGGCTACTTTAAAGATATAAAGGTTAAAATAAAAAGTGAGTCTTTTAAAAGGAAATTTATAATGCTTGTGGAAGTTAGAGGTTTGGCAGTCTGGTGAAGTCCTCCTTATTCACAGAACAGGTACTGCGTATGGCTTTTGCAGTGCATGCATCACCAAACTGTCCCATCAAATGTCTCAACCCTTGACTTGTAGGAGTGAGAGGACAGTTGAGTCTTCTTGTCAATTCAAAACTTGGCCTCAAGAGATAGCAACTATATTTCCTTTGAGGAAATGAATAAAATTCTTAATTTTTTATCTCTGTGACCCAGTGCCTACTCTCAGCTCTGGCCCCTTTGTGTTGCTCTAGTACCAAAAAGGGCCAGAAAACTTCCATAACAGGATCAGTGAAGAGTCATCTGGCATATGTGTCACAGTGGGTCACAGATGAGTATATCAGATTCGGGACAAACTGCTGAAAAATAGGGCAGAATTACTCCCAAACCGGTGGTTATTCTATCGTAAAATATACCAAGCCAGTAACAAAAGTAAACTTCTGTCTCACCACACTGGTTAACAAGAAGTCTAAAATGCATCAGTGATAAGTCTAAAATGAATCTTGAGGCATTCCAGCCCTTGCTTTACCACTGGACTCTATGATGAGTGGTTACTGAAAACCAATTTAGTCACATATAGGGTCTTCTAATCCCAAGAGATCAGCCACATAGCCAGGTCAATATTTAACTCAGATGTTATCCAATAATCTACACTGTTGCCAATCCTTTATTATCTAATATCTAAAGGATTATTTATAAGAGAAAAGAAAAGAGAGAGGAGAGAGTTAAAATGGTTAAGGAAGTCTTATACATACAATCATTGCAAAGTTCTTGGATCAGGTTTGTAGCAGTGATGTTACAGACTGGTCACTTGTAACGTCTGTGGTAATTTCCAAAAGATTGGAAGGTCCTCTGACCATAGTAAATATGGTCCTTTTATTGTAAATCCGTAGTCCAGAGATCAGAGCAGGAAAGAGGCAAAGTGGAGATGCTTCCAGGGTCCTTCTTTTGTACTTTCTCCCATGTGGAGGGACTGCTTAGTTTATGGAAAATTACAGGCACAAGATGGAGTTCAAGGTCACGTGAGCAAGTCAAATACCCTTGCATGCTTCGATGACTCACAGAAGCAGCCATTACCCATATTTTGGCTAAAGCATCCACAAGAAGGACCACCAGGCGGGGAGAAGCTTCTTCTGTGGCCCATTGTGAGATTTAAGTGTTATTTAATGGGCCATCAACTTGAATAGTTCATTCACAATGTGTTGGCCAGATTGGATATAAATTACCTTGTGGATGTTATCTCAGGAGCAAACACATTTGATATATAGATCTATATAGCCAATATTCATAACTTCAGATACAAAAATGATACATGCATATAAACAGGATAATCATACTCAGCAAAACATATCTTTTCCATTGACATGTTACATGACATACTTTGTACAAGATTTGTTGCAATTGTCTAACAGTGGCAATATTAATGATGCAAGTGGTCATATTTCAATCATACAGCATCACAGTAGGAAAGCTGGTTGGCTAGAGTTGACATAGCCAGCCCTATGCGATCTCTCTGACTGCCCATTGTATCAGAAGGGCTGCAGAGGCAGGAGATGGTGTGGCAATCATCAGCCAGCACAAATGCCCTTAATGGGGGGCTCTCAAAGCTGGCATAATTTAGAGCAGCCCCCGGCTGTTCTAAATTACTCTAGGGGCTCCAGTGACCCAATGCAGCCCGGGAGGTTAGTGAAGCACAAAAGTTGCTTAAAGCCATATTTCCATTTTCCCACTCAGCTATGCTCTGGAACAGAGCTCTGGAACAGCTGAGGATCTGAGCCTGTGACTCTAAATTTTGAAAAATACTCTAATTCTTTTCACTGCTCTGTGCATGTGTGGGCACTTGCATTTTTCCTTTTTTTCCCTCTAGCACCTGGTTCTGCTGATTCTCAACCTTTTTAAATTTACTACAGCCTTCACTGTGCCTCCCAATATATAATTTAACTGTTAATACAAATTTTCCCTGGAGAACATAGTTTCTCTGTAAACACAGGGTAGTTACAGCAAACATTTACAGTTACATGATGCTTGTCCAGCAGCAGAAAATGTTGTAAACATTCATAGGATATCCCTTGCCCAAGATGGAATATTAAAAATGCTGGTGAGCTGCTACCATTCTATCCCAGAGATTCTTTCTCCACCCCTAGACTGCAAAATCAGCCCCATTCACTACTTTATTTTGTGCTTTCTTTCTTTTATACCATCTCCATAGCTCTTTATTTTTTCTTTCCATTCCTTTTCACTTTCTATCTCTCCTGTTGTCTTTTCCCTCCATATTCTTCTACCCCCGTGCCTTCCCTCCTCCTCTGTTATCACTCTGACCTCCATGTCTGGTGTGCCCACTGCTTCCTGTCCCCATATCTGACATCTGATTTTCTCTCATTCTCCCCATATATGGTCTATGGCAAACAAAGTGTCTCATGGCCCGCCAGGGATTTACCCTGAAAAAGCCGTGAACCAAGTTTGGGAACCCCTGGTCTATGTTGTCATGTCTACTCTATTCTTTTCTCCCTGATGTCTTTTTTCCTCACATTTCGCTGCTCCCCTTCCTGACCCATATGGATCTGTTCTCTCCATTATCTGCCCACGTCTCTGCATTGCAAAGCCAATACTAGTCTCTTCTGCCATCTACATTCCATTCGGCATCTGCTCCTCATTGTATCTTCAGGCCAGTGCCCAGCAGATGCTGTGCTCTGGGTTGGACCAGGTTCTGAGTAGTCCTTGATGTTTCTGCCTATGTTACACAGAGTGAATGTGTGTTTACTGTGGTGCTACTTCCTCTATGGACTATGGTCATTTCTGCTCTTATATGACAAGATCCCAAAGCAACAGAGCCAAACACATGTGTCAGAAGGGTGAATAGTGCCATTGTGCCATAATTATCTACATTGATTCCATTCACGCATTGATGGCATTGCTGAGAGTGAAGGCTTGGACACCATGACAAAAGCCAAGCCTTTAGAAAGCATATTATTTAGAATAGGGTGGTTTTTTCCCCTTAACATTCCCTGATTAAGATTATAGTTATTTTTGGACATCCAATTGTATTTGGTACTTTTCTCTTTACTTTATCCCTTCCCTATATTGATTCTTGTATTAAAAAGCAGAACATAGTGTTTTTCCCCTGCGATCCTAGCATTGTACAGCAATGTAACATAAAATAACAAAAAACAAAAAAAACAAAACAAAAGGAAACATTTGCCCTCCAGGAGTTGTTCCTCAGTGTTCTTTGGAAGCAGGTTTCTAAAAGAAAATCATTATCAGCTGGGAAGTAAAATGGCTAGCTTCTGGGTGTGAGGTGAATGATGTGAATTACAAGCCGTTGCTGATGTCAGTTATGTGTATTACAATTATCTATTTCGATTTCACATGATTTTGTGATGAGGCAAAATGTCAATTCATGATATATGGTTAGATTTTCAAAAGTGCGCAGTACCCAAGAACCCATTTTGAGAACAATAAGGTCAATAAGTGGGTGTGAGCCGGGGAGAGAGAGCACCCTGATTTTAACAGGAATATGACAAGTCTGCAAATCAAATTTAACTTTGCACTAGCACTACATAGACTAATTTCATTCCAGATTTAAACTTTTACTCAGGTTGAAATTATTCCAATTCACTGAGTCTTGTTCCCCAAACACCCTCCCATATAACAAATATTGTACAGGTATATATTTTATGGAAATATGTAACACATTTTAAATTAACAATCACAATTCAAAAGGCCAATACAAACAACAATATTAAAATATATGACAAAATTGCATAGTTACAATCAAATAAAATAGTAAATCCAATAATATTAAGTATTTAAGTAACAGCATTGTTGTTTGTGACCATTTAAATAAACAAAATGGAAAAGAAAGGAGGCAAGCACATTGCTAAGATCATTTTGTTTGAGATTCCCCCTACTTTCATTCCATCTTCAGACAATTTAATATTTGAAAAGTGCCTTTAGTTTCATCTGGGCATGTGGCTGTGCATTCCCTCCCAGCTCCCTTCTCAGTCTTGCCAGTGGGATGGCAGCAGGTAGTTGTGAGTGTGTCCCCTTCACTTCACAATCCATCTCCAGTCTTTTTGGTGAGATGAGTGTGTGGGGGGGGACGGGAGGAGATGGGGAGAAGGGTGCTGCCAGGGACCTAGCTCATCCAAACTGTTGGCTGGACATAAAACCTGAAGAATCCACAATTGTAGAGCCAAAACAGAGAGTTCTGCCATTTTGTCTTTCTTTATTACTTCCCCCAACCCTCATCCTCCTATCTCCTCATCATCCCTGCTCAGTTTTAGTGTTAAGACAAGAGAGCAGGTACATTTGTGTCATCTCCACAGTACAGAGAACTATGAATGAGAAATCAGTTCTCCTTTGTCCCCCGTCCCTTTCTCATACTTTTCATAGTGGGATAGGAAAGCTGTGAAGTGTGGTGACTCCTCCTCAAGAGACTTTCTCAGTTATGCTGAGAATAAGTATCTATATTTGATTCAAAGCCCAATATTTCTGAATCTCTGAATACTGCAGCTTCTCATACTCTTTCTCTCTCCCTCTTTCTCACCACAGCCTTTGTGATCCTGTTGGTGGTGGAAAGCCTGCAGCTCCTCATGCTCTTTCTGTCCCTATGTTTTCCACTCTGCCCCAGGCCTTGCATCTCTGGACCTTGCAATGAAACAGCAGCCATTAACAATCCTGTCACCATGAGGAACAGCTTCAGATATAGATTTAAAATATATTTAATGTTAAAAAGAGGAAGACAGGAATATTAGCATTCCACCTCTTTTGAGGGAGTCTGAAACCAGGGAAATAGCAGTCCATGCCTCCAGAAGTCAGGGAGAGCCTTGCTGGTTAGACAAATTGACTCTGGTGCACAGGTATCCATAGTTATTGATGAAATAGATTTTTAGCTCTATAGGAGATACTACAACAGCACACAATAATGCTAAGTAATGCAAAATAATGTTATCATTGGCCCTGTGAATCACAACCTACAAGATGGCTGAAAGCAGAGAGCATTTAGTGTCAGTGAATCTGAAAGAAATTGACTAGACATTTGTTAGACCCTGAATGGGAGAGTAATTGTTGTCCTAACTAAATAAATACAAACACAGTAGGTCAGACTGTACCCTAAGCTTTAGCCCTTCTGGTTCAGCAGGACCCATGGGTGTAACTGAGGGCAAAATTTGGTTCATTTTTTGATTAGAGAAGTAGTGTCTGCTGGTCAGAATCTAAAGAGCTCACTGTATCTCTCTCTCACACATACACACAAGAATATTTTAAAGTGATTTTTTTTTAGGGCTTGATCCTGTGAAGCGCTAGGTGACCTTTATTCCTGTTGATTTCATTGGGAGTTAAGGGCTCTCAGCAACTTGCAGTGTCAAGCCCACAGTGAAAATAATTGCCATTAGTGATACATAAACCTCAAAAAAATGTGTATATGTAATTCAGATAATTACCAAACCTCTGGAGATCTCCTCACTCCCAGCAGGTTCACATGACCCGACTTTCTAGAGTTGTTAGTTCTCCCTAAATGTTTGTGATTATGGTAACATCCTCCCACTGTTAAGGGTGCATTCTGTGTTTTCCCTTTTAGAGCCTGGTGCCTTCACTTTTAGTTCTTGTGAGCTCTTGTGCACAATGCATGCCAGGGAAGATTAAACCACAGAACCTACAAAACCTAATAGTAGATGTGCGTGGGGCTCAGCTGAGAGGCATCTGGGCCCATACAACAGATCCTGGAAGATAGAGATAACGTGACCTAGATCCCCACATGTGTGTATGTGTGGTGTAGCTAATGTGAGGGATTGACTAAAGGTGGACTTGCACGGAGGCATTAGGAATTGGGGGGAACATGTTGTTCCTTCTTTAAATGAAGAGATCTGAAATCCTTGAAAAAAAAAAGTTTGGGGTTTAGAGAAAGTAATGAAGACCATTCCCCCCTAATTATGGCCCCTTGTAAAGAAATCTGTGGTTGGTGGGGTAGGAGATCTCTGTGAGGTTAAGATCACTGGATTGACTACAAACTGTGCCTGAAAGGCAATGAGTTAGGGGAACTCCAGAGTGGGAGTGGGCAAAACGTCCAAACCCTTTGGGATCCTTGGGACCACCCCCTCTGCAGAGACATGAGTCATTTATGTTGCTCTACTGGATAACCTCTCCCCTGAAATCAATGTATTTGCACTGCTACTGTCTGAGTCCCCTTTTAGGCTTCTGTGTTAGGTCCCTCTTGGATTTCTATGTGGGAAATCACAAGTGCAGTGGAGGGCCTATTGGGGGCAATGCCACAGAGCAATACTACTCTACCTTACACACAATCTGAGTTGCAGAAACTCTCTGGAGCTCTTCCACGCAGAGTTCCATAGTAGGGTTTTCCTGGAAAACAGCTGGCAAAGAGTGCTGCAGAGGTGGCACCATCTCCTTTTGCGTATTAATCCCCCGGGATCAACCCAGGTCAGTTACAAGGCCAAATATTAATATTTAGCCCTTCCAAGGGTCTCAAAGTGCTTTGCAGACATGTATTAAGCTTTACAAAGCTTTAGACTCTGACCTGGGTAAATATCATTATTCCACTTTCAGTCGGGGAAACCGAATAACAGAGTGTGACTAGTCCACAGGCACATTAATAGTCAGTAGCAGAGATGGAAGTAGAGCCCAGAACTCCTGGGTCTAAGTCCTGTGCTTAGTCTACAAGGTGAGTTACTTCCTCCATCTTAATAGTAGACTTACACTAAAGAGATCTAAAGCAAGGCTGATGTGTACATTCTTCAGCTTTCTGGATCCTTTCAGTACAGTTGAATTTTTTACATTGTTCCTTGCATGGAACTTTCATTTTTCTCATGCCGGTATGAAAATACTCAAAAAAAGTGTTTAAACAAACTTTTTAGGTTGTTCTTATAGAATGAGAGCACCACATTGCCTTCTGTGGTGATATACGGTTTCCCCTAGGGTTAAATAAATAGGGAGTGCTTCTGCAGCTAGTTGAGGCCGGGGCACCGTTTTTTAAAGATTTAGAAGAACAAAATATTCTGTAATTTTAATAAAACAAAATGGGCATTGAGTGTAGCTCACCCACAGCCTGAATTTTGTAGTATCAAAGAACATTGCTGGTCACTCTTTCAGTCTGCAAAGTATCAGTTGTCCGCTAAAAGCTCAGACTGCAGTCCATCTATTAAGATTGGTAGAAGGAGCATACTGCAACTGCATAAATAGTAGCTACCCAGGGGCTATAAGCTAGGTAATGTATATGTAATATGTAGCTCTTTATTCACTGGAAAAATTCAGAATTGGTCTCCAATTTTTCACAGCTGAAATGACACAGGCCTTTTGCAATTGTATTAAGTTCTGACTCAGACAGCAATTTTCTGCCCATGAATTCTGGCAGTGATTACAATCCTAGTGATACTCCCAGCTGAGAAAAAATATATATATTAGTGATGGAAAGAATGATAATGATGATGGTAAAATACAAACAGGCTCAACCTGCGTTTGATATGGGGGTGAAAGGTGTTCCAAAGAGGATAAAAGAAGCAACCAGTTTGAATATCTTTGTCATCGTCCTCAAGTAACATAATCTTTTAACAAAACAGCAGGTGCTAAAGTGCACATGACTAATGTTTTCACTTGTTCCCTACTGAAGTGTTTTTTGTTTGTTTGGGGCTTTATTGGGGGGGGGAGGGGGCGGGGGGGAGAGTTGGGGATGTGCATGTGTGGATTCTGTTACCTTCCCATTATAGCTACACTCTGACATTCATGCTGTGAAGTGGTAGACATTATATAAAGGTGTTAGGCCATCTCTTGGTTCTTTTCATCTTCTAGCCGAATACCTGTGTGAAGCAGAGTTGGTTCTAGCTATGAAACGCAGCTGTACCATACAGTGCTCTTACTACCTATGTAGGTGCAGATTGGTTATACTGTTCCTGTATTTTAGGACAGGCTTTAGATGATGTATAATGAATAAACTGATATCATTCCTGGAGCATAGAAAGGTATGACTGTTTTCCAGGTTTTTACTGATCTACACTTCTGCCATTTGTATTACAAAATTGCATTTTGCTCATGTTTTGGATGGAATTTTGTGAACTTTATCTTGATCTCAATGAAATGATAATTTTTAGCACTAGTGCAACTCTTTGCAGGCTGGTAAGGGTTATCCACATTTTACGTATGAGGAAACTGAGGTATAGAATGAAGTGACTGGTTCAAGGCCATACCATTTTGTTAGTAGCAGAGCAAGACTCCTTGATTCTCTAATCTGTTCTGATTCTCCCAGCCTATGTTGTACAATGAACACTGGGAAAACTATCTTATAGCTGATCTAGAGTACCCAAAAGGTAAGAGACAATTATTGAGATTTAGTTGATAGTAACTTTCCTCCAAAATCACAAACATCCTGTCAGATAGGCATTATTAGCTACTAAATGGTTACCCATATTTAAGAACAGATAGCATTATAGAACAGAAATACAGCATGAGGCTACTATTGTTTTGAAATGACATAAAATGCTTTTGAAAGTGAGATTGCATACAGAAAGGAAAGAAATGTTCTTGCTCACAAGAGCTAGCTGACAGATTCTAATAGTCTTTCACATGCCGCACACAATAAACATTCAGCTTATCTTTCCAAGAACAATAGAATTTCATGTACTGCTGCATGACATAAGAATTAGTTTTACATATCTCCATATCACTGACTCTCTTGTAAGTTAATCTCATCTCTCATCAATTTTTCACCAGCTTCACTCTGATGTTGATAAAGGAGATGGCTCCATCAAATACATCTTGTCAGGCGAAGGGGCAAGTTCCATTTTCATTATTGATGAGAACACGGGGGATATTCATGCTACAAAGAGGCTGGATCGGGAAGAGCAGGCCTACTACACGCTCCGAGCACAAGCACTAGATAGGCTCACTAATAAACCTGTGGAACCAGAGTCGGAGTTCGTCATTAAGATTCAGGACATCAATGACAATGAACCAAAATTTCTGGATGGCCCTTACACTGCTGGGGTTCCGGAGATGTCTCCCGTGGGTAAGTAGAGAATACATTGTTCATGTCTTGGGAAATCTGTTATTATCTTTCTTAAAACGTCATTATTTTTTACAGTATCACACCAAGCTATTTAATTATCTATGAGCCACCTGCACCAGTTGGATGTTTGCAGGCTTGATGGGAAAATAAGGCTTTACAAAATATTTATTCTTTCAAAAATGTAGAAAAACTAAAATTAGCTATATAGGGATTTAGACAGGCATTTTATGGTGTACTTCTCATTTCAGTGCCCAGACCTTTGTTTTATAATTCTCATTAAGAACAGAAAGTTTCACACCTACGCTCTGGCACAGAGAGGTGATAATACCTCCTTTTTTATACAAAACTCCATTATGAGCAAATTCCTTAAAAAGCCATTTAGTACATAAAGTGTTTAGTATGTGTTGTTTATATTGGTGTGTTAGAACTGTATCTCATCTGTAATAGCCAAATTATGCTCTGTGGGAACATGTGCATGGACCCAAGAGCAGAGCTTGGCCCAACTTAAGAGAGTTTTGAAGTTTATTGCAATTAGAGAGTGAAGCCTTGCAAGAAGTTCAAGTATTCTGCTGGAAGATAGCAATGTGAATAAGGCACATCTAAACCCTATCTACATTCAGATCTATTATTTAGTCATTTTAAAAGGACCAGCTCCTCAACAGGTGTAAATTGGCAATGCTCTATTGGCTTCAATGGAGCTATGCTGATTTACACCAGCTGAGAATCTATTCCAGAAACTGGCTCACTTATAGTGAGTTTTGTTCCGAGCTAAGGGCTTGTCTATGCATAAACTGGAATCGGAAAAAAAAAAAACCCCGAAATCGGTTGTAATTCAAACCTTTTGTTATTTCAGTGCAACTGTATGTGTGGAAACTCTTCTTTCTGATTAAGACTGCCCTCTATCAATTTCATTTAAATTGATTTTTTACTGATTTAAGTTATATCAAAATGGGACATTCAATCTGAATGAACAGTGTCCACACACAGACTTGAACTAATGATGTGAATTACAATCATTTTAGTTTTTTTCAGTTTGACTTTTGTATGTTGGCAAGCCCTATGTTACTGTTCCAGAATGAAAGGAGTAGAGAGACCAACAACAACAAAAAATCTCTTGCTTTGGAGTCTACTTAAATCATTAGTCACCATTACAAATAAAGGAGACTCACTTGAAATCAAAAATATTAACAGAGAGAACATAAGTAGAACGTTGCTACTGCCATTTGATTTTACTTAGCAGAAGTCATAGATTGATATTTTGATATCAGTTGATATTTTGCATTTATCCAAGGTCATTTCATTCTAGGTCAGTGTCAGAAGAGGCAGAAGCAACATTTAAAGGAAAGACGGAGATCAATATTCTTGTAAAATATTAGGGGGAAGGTTAAGGGGCGAGATACTTCTAAAAACTGTTTCCTACTGCACTCTGGAAAGAGAAGATGATTCAGATAATTCAAGAGACTTTTAAGAACAAATAATCCAAAAGGTTAAGAGCAATATATTCATTACCAAGAAAAGCCAAAATACCAATTTTTTAGACTAAGTGGCCTCTCCCAGGGTTAAGCTAGTTTTACTGCAGCATCACTGTTTTTAGTCATCTTTGTACTAAATATATATCGTTTAGTATATACTAAACAATAGTGAATTTATCCAGCGTCAATTTATCCAGAGCACAGCAAGAAGTAAGGTTTTAAAGCATTTAACTTGTTCATCTTGCACCCTAAAGAACGGTATCTCCATCTTTCCTCCTGGTGTAACTTCTGCCTTTTCCCACATTGATTTATATTGCTAAGTGACCATGGGTAAGTGCCACACTAAAAGTGAGGGCTTCCCTCCTCCCCCCCCCAAAAAAAAAAATATAGTAGGAAACAATCTTATGGTTGTGCATTTGAAACTGGATTTTCACCTGACTCTTTTGCCATTTGATAGAAACACACACTGGTGTCATTATATATGGTAGAGAAAACACACACTATTGTTTAATGTGAGCTGCTTTCACATATTTCCTTGCTGCTTCACCAACATAAATGACTGGGTGAAATTCTCCCCTGAGCAGGGCATCAGCACAAAGTATATATACCATTTAACTCCTACTTAACTCCTCAGCATAGAGCTTAAGTGGGACTTGAGTGGTGTGGAGGCCTTGTGCTGACCTCTGCATGGGACTGAATTTCACCTCCTTTGAGATTTCTAGAATAATACATTTTAAACATCTTCAGAGTTTGCATTGTAGTAATACTGAATACTGCATTAATATTGGATTAAGGATTTAGTAGCATGAAGCCCTTGTGTGGCATTTATCTTATACAGTCACATTGATTCATAGTTTATTCATATTACATAATTTCTAATTAAACATCTACAGCATTCATGAAATATTAAGGGGGAACAAAGTATCTCTCTCCTATTTTGTGTAAAATTATATCCATGACAAGGATTTCTTAATTGAATATGAAACAGAATGAAAAAAAAATCACAGGTTTATAAACCAAAATGAACTATAAAAGCATGAGAACTATAACCCCCCACTTCCAAATAGGATTATTATGCAAGCATAATGATTCTACATTACATTTTGCAAATATTTTAGGACATTATCTGAGGACTATTGAAGCCAATCAGAGTCTTTCCTTCAGTGGGCTTTGGATTGGACCTTTTATGAAAATATTGGGCAGGGGAATATCTTCATGGACTCAGAGAACTGGAAGGGACCTCGAGAGGTCATCTAGTCCAGTCCCCTGCACTCATGGCAGGACTAAGTATTAACTAGACCATCCCTGAAAGGTGTTTGTCCAACCTGCTCTTAAAAATCCCCAATGATGGAGATTTCACAACCTCCCTAGGCAATTTATGCCAGTGCTTAACCACTCTGATAGTTAGGAAATTTTTCCTAATGTCCAATCTATATCACTAAATCTTGATGGCTTGCAAATTTTTCCATGGAACTAAAAAAGCTCCAAAAGTATGGCCTATAGGAATGTCAGAGACAATAAAAAATGTTAAATTATGGATAGAGTTATGAGTGACAATGTATTTTGCTTATTTTAAAAATGTAACAGAATGTTATATTCTAAACAACAAAATAAACCCCTTTGCGAATGGATCTAATGATGTAGGCTGGAATTTCAAAAGGGCTCAGTATGCAAAAGCTTCCACATAGGCATCTAAAAAAGTGGATTTGCAGAACACTTGAAAATCTGGCCCTACATGCTTCAAAAGTAAGGAGACTGAAAATTAAGATTTTTACGCCTACCTTAATTCTGTCTCTTTACTCTGCCAGTTTTTCACTTACTCACAAGAAATCCTCCCCATTGCCACATAAAAGAAACATATCTGTCCTGTTACATATGTGATGTATAATGGTATGGGCTTTCATTGTATGATGATTTATTAAATTCATTTTTTTAATCTGTTCCTGTGCCACAGGGGCTTACAATTTAGAAAAACAACAACAACAACAGACCTTTATCAAGCATTGCCAGTCACTAAATAGGGTTTTTTTACACAGGTTTTTCTTAATGGGCCATGTCAGCCCTAAAAACAATCTTCTCCCCAATATTCCTTGCACAACCTCATTTTAAACCCCTGCCCCCATACCTCCACTTTTTCTCAAGGTACTTACAATCTTTAAAAAACCCACAAACACACAGTCCCAAATAAGCTCCTCTGCAACAATCAGTTAACCTCAAGCCACCTTTTATCAACATGAATAGCCTACGAGAATAGGTGACCTTTTGCAGCATGTCCTGAATGGCACCAAATCTGGGCTCTGGTGAATCAAAGTGGGAATGAATTCTAAAGCCAAGGGTTCCTCACTCCAAATGTCCTGCTGCTATCCCCCCAATTTTTAAATAAGAGAGTAGTTAGGTCACGTGCTTCAGGTTATTATAACTGTCTCTCTCTCTCTATAGTAATATTTGCTCCCTGCATGAAACACCATTTAATAAGCACACTGCCCCATTCTGCATTAGCTGTATTTTCTGTAAGAGTTTAAGGTGTAGCCTAATTACAGAGGTCCTACCTGGAAGTGACTAAGGCATGGATAATTGTGGCTAGATCCACATCTAAAAGAAAAGGAAGAAACCTCCTTGGCAAGTACAGAGGATAAAATAACTTACACTCTTATTTTTGGCCAATACAAGTATAGGGGAACCACAAGACATTGTGAGGATGTGTATTTTGCTGTGGGTTCCACAGCCCACATATGTAGGTTGATATGGTGCAGATTAATCTTTTGCTTGTATATGTAGCTTGGAATCTCTGACCAATCTTGGGATGGTGAATGAGATTCATTGGGGCTCCCAGTTCATTAGTGGTGGCAGAGGGGAATAAGGTGTGGTGTGGTTTGTATGTACAGTATCAATTGCAAAATGTATCATACCTACCTCATACCTGGAGGCCAGAAAGGGTTTGGGTCTGTGGTTATAAGTAGTAAGTGGGTTCACACTTTACAAGCCAATATGTAGAACTGTCCATGGAATAGTGAGGTTCTGTAGCACATATTTGAATATTATATGAGGAAAAGTGGTCGGAAGTAACAGGTAGCTTTAAAGTTGGTGTAGGAATCTTAACGTCGAATTTCCTTACTTAAAAGTGTTGGTTTTGAAATGTAACTACTATAGAAGAATCTATTATTTTTTTCTAAGCAATATAGATTATTGTCCTTAAATCTATCTTAAACTTTTGGCAATCATTCTTTTCTTTTCTTTTCTTTTCTTTTCTTTTCTTTTCTTTTCTTTTCTTTTCTTTTCTTTCGTAAAGTAAAACTTCCAAGTACTTTCATTTCTTTCCACTACTATTTTAAATTATTTTAATGAAGAACTTTTGAAAAAGAATGAAATAAAAATCTTGTTAACTTATATATATATATATAATCTTGTTAACTTATATAATAATGGTTATTTATATAATGATACAACAGCTGGGGGTGGTAGTGTATGTTCTAGTCCTTGAAAGACCCAGAAGCAAGACTACCAGGACTTTAGAGTGGTAGCCGTGTTAGTCTGTATCAGCAAAAACAACAAGGAGTCCTTGTGGCACCTTAGAGACTAACAAATTTATTTGGGCATAAGCTTTCGTGGACAAGAACCCACGTCATCAGATGCATGGAGTGGAAAATACAGTAGCAGGTATATATAAACACAGTACATGAAAAGATGGGAGTTGTCTTACCAAGTGGGGGGGTCAGTGCTAATGAGACAATTCAATTCACAGTAGAATACCAAGGGAGGAAAAATCACTTTTGTAGTAGTAATGAGGGTGGCCCATTTCAGACAGTTCACAAGAAGGTGTGAGTAACAGTAGGGGGAAATAGGTATGGGAAATTAGTTTTTGTAATGACCCATCCACTTCCAGCCTTTATTCAGACCTAATTTGATGGTGTCCAGTTTACAAATTAATTCCAGTTCTGCAGTTTCTCTTTGGAGTCTGTTTTTGAAGTTTTTTTGTTCAAGAATTGCGACTTTTAAGTCTGTTACTGAGTGACCAGGGAGATTGAAGTGTTCTCCTACTGGTTTTTGAATGTTATAATTCCTGATGTCAGATTTGTTATAATTCCTGATGTCTGATTTCTCTATGCAAAAGAATAAATGGACACAAATGTGATTTTTCCTCCCTTGGTATTCTACTGTTAATTGAATTGACTCGTTAGCACTGACCCCCAACTTGATAAGACAACTCCTATCTTTTCATGTACTGTGTGTCTGTGTGTGTGTGTATATATATACATATACATATATATATATATACACACACACCCACACACCTGCTACTGTATTTTCCACTCCATGCATCTGATGAAGTGGGTTCTAGCCGACAAAAGCTTATGGCCAAATAAATTTGTTAGTCTCTAAGGTGCCATAAGGACTCCTTGTTTTTTTTTTACAAGGGCTTTGTATCACTATCTGCATTTTCTGAGAGCTACAAGTACTTAGTCTCCAAACCCTTTCTTTTACTTCCCATAGAACACATCCTCCTCCTAGGGGTAATTTTCTGTACACAATCTTCACATAGAAAACTTTCTATCTGAGGTGATTTTATGCTGAAAACTTGCTACACAAAGGCTTCTACATGCTAAATATCATATACATAAATAAGTAGGTTGCACACAATATTTCTTTTGTAAAAAGTCCTTTATAGAATATCTGCTCAGAAACACACATGGTAGAAAGATTTCTATATGAAGGTTTCCTACCTAGAAAGTTTTCTGCAGGAGATATTTGTATGAAGGGACTTATTTTCACTCCAAAGGAGAGGCAGGTGCACCAAAGAAAGGTTTCATAATTTAATAAGTCCCTGACTTATTCCTCTCCTGAAGTTTAGAAGCTCAATTGGCTTCATCAATGGAGTTTGAAAGTACACAAGCACAATTAAATTTGAAGAATTTACAAGCTCCCTATGTTGTGGCTGCAGAGCTTGTCATTTCCTTGCAGGCATTTATTTGCAGACCTTGAAAGAACCATGAGCAGTGAACAAAGACCTTACTGTCTGCAGATCTTGTAAGCATCACTGGCAATATTTGCAGACCTTGTAAGCTCCATTGACAATGCTTAGAGACCTTGTAAATTCCAACATAGTAAGCCTGGCATTCACAAGGAGCACAGAATGTTGAATAATGGTTATAATATTCATACACTCCAAAGTTAGGGATTCTGGCAGGGTTACACTAGGCCCCTGTTAGCTTTCATTGTAGAACAAGCTGTAGAACCAGTTTAAAGTACTGAATCAAAGGCCTTAAGTACGCACCAGGTCCCTAGGTTGCTGAGAGGAAGGTGACAAAAACCCACCATTCCCTGTCTAATCTGGCAGTGAGAGACAACTTCTTTCCAAGCTCCCAAAAGCTGACTAGCCTGATGCATGCTCTAAGGCCCAGAAACCCAGTCGTTCTCTAATCCCAAACAGGGGCAGGGTGGGAGTTGTTCATCCCAGATGCAGAATGGCACCTCAGGCAAAGGAAAGGGCTTATTAACCCTCCTCTCAAATGTATGGGAGCCAATGGGCTTCCTCTGAACCCTTTCAGCCAGCCAGCCTCCCCTCCCCAAGCCAACGAGGAGGCTGACAGCCCACAAGGAGGAGAGAAAAATGAGGAGAGGCAATCCTTAAAGGGGCCAACGGTTTTCTTTCCCCAGTTGGCCCTAGACATGGGAGGGTGGTGGGGGTGGGGCATGTATAGAGTTGTTGCCATAGCTAATAATGAGTTGGGGTCTCAGCCCATTTCTGGGTGGACAAGTGTTTACATAGCAAATGACCATCACAGTGGGCCCTAATGCATTCCCTTGTTGGTGATCTGATCACTGAGGGCAAACATTAAGTGGTCATAGGGAATGAATGTCCCTCTGATACCTAAATGTGGTCCCTCCAGTTCAGGACTGAGCTACATTGATGGGGCAATGTGGGGTGGTTCTCACTGCCATTTACCATCGTGCACCTATCTTGTGGACTACTAAACCACTTACGTCACAACAGCCAAGCCAGCTCTTTCATCAGAATGGAAAATAACCGTAAAGGCAAAATATTAAAATATTCAGTAAGATCATGTACTTATTATACATTTGATGAGGCAGTTTTAAAGGGCAGTAGTGAATCTGTAGTGACGTAACAAACGTGTATCATAGCAGCCTCTAGTAGTCATTTAGAAAGGTTGAGCTGACAGTCTGAGTAGGATCAGTGTGGAAATGTAGTGTGGGCAAGTCACAATGTTATGTGGAACCAGAGGGATGAAAAAACTATAACATTTTTGTAAGTCTAGTTTGTTGTATTTATGTAATTCAGAACTGTGGGACAGTTAACTAAAGCAGTGTCTTAAACCTTTTACAGGAACTTCTGTGGTTCAGGTAACAGCTACTGATGCAGATGACCCTACTTATGGCAATAGTGCCAGAGTCGTTTACAGTATTCTGCAAGGACAACCTTACTTTTCTGTGGAGCCAAAGACAGGTAACTTTCTCAGGTTCCCCCACAGATAAGTCCACAGTAATGCTGAGGTATAGTTTATACCACATTTGTTTGAAACTCAGACGGGATACTTGCTAGTGCAGTGTGTTGTTATAAAAATGAATTGTGGTTTTAGCACTCTTATTTCCATATGTCAATAACATGTTCAGTTTGTAAATTAACAGCACGTATTTGAAACATATAACCATTTGAAAATATTTGTATCTGTCCTGTCCCTCGCTGTGATCTCACCAGCTTCCTTGTCCATTGCCCCTACACACACCAGCCCTCTTCAGGCTTCCTGAGATTCCTCTTCTGTATGACCACTTTTCTCAGTTTCCCTTTGTTGCCAAATACTTCACTGTGGGGCTCAACTAGTCTCCATATCTGGATGGGGCCTGGCCTAGATTGCTCCTTTGAAACCTTGAACATTTCTGGATTGTCTGTAGTTGTTCTCAGGTGAGCATAATTCTCTGGGCGTGCCTGTTTAAGAAGTCCCAATGGCATGCAAGTAGCCAGCTCAGCACCAACACACAGCCATAAATCAGCTAGGCTCCAGGATTAAACCTTGCTCAAGGTATGGGAGTTTAGGCTGCTGTGTGGGTAGGGTGGTGGATTTGCAAGGAAAATAGTTAAAAAATTCAGACATTTCTTGATGAAAAGATCAAAATTTCAACATCACCTGAAGCCTATTCCCACTTTCCACCATATCAGTACACGCCCGTAGGAACACAATGAGCTTAAGCATCAGAGAAAGTAATTTCCGGCGCAAATTTTCAAGGTGTTTGTCACACACCACAAATTGGTGTAATTTATTTTACGTAAAAGTGGACTGTAACAAACACTATGGTTTACACTGTGGGCTTGCAAGCATTTTGTGCAGAAGAATCCATTATTCTATTCCATTCTGCTTTGATCCACATATTGTACTCATCACTGTGATATTGGTAAACATTTGCCATTAGTTGCTGCATAACTGCTGCAGTTATTGTTATCATTATTATTTTCATTTAAGCATTCATGATATGCTGTACAAGGCATACAAATCAAGACTTGCCTCCCTGCCTGATTTGATTTTGTACTCCTCTCATTTCTGCGTTTTTATTCCCTTCTCCCATTTTGTAAATGCATGCCCTTTTTGGGTGTCTTCTGACTCCAGATTTCCTCCTCAGAAAGTGAAAATGAAAATTCGGTGAGAAATTTCAAACGATTCTTTTTAAATTTTATTGACAAATTTTCATGGAAAATGTTTATCTTTTTTTTTTTTTTTTTGACCAGGGCTAAAAACAAGCCATTGTGCTTTTGAATGCCAATAATTACCTGGCACATTTTTCCCAGCCACCACCAAAAATAAATATTTTTTAAAAACAATTTTCTGTATGTTTCACAGAAATGTATGAACTTTTACAGCCAAGTCATTGTGCACATGTCCTTACAGTCTCCATGAAGTCTGTGAAAATTATCCATTCTATTGTATCGGTTCTTATGAAGACAAAATTAGTAACTTTTGCCCTTTCTCTTTAAGTGTGTATCTGGTCCCTATCAATGTAGCATCTAAGTACTCAACAGTCATTAGTGAATTTACCCTCACAATGTCCCTGTGAAATAAGGAATTCTCTTATTATCCCTGTTTTACAGTTAGCACAAACTGAGGCACAAAAAAATAAAATGATTTACCCAAGACAACGTAAGAAGTCGGTGGCAGTGCTGGGAATGTAACTTTTCTGAGTCCCAGTGCAGAGCATTAACCACATGGCGAGACTCTCTCCAACACTTCAACAATGCCTGAATTTATGGAAATGAGCTATATTCTGGTATAACTGCATTCGCATTAGGGGTTTTGTGCCATGGCAGCTATACCTGTTTCTAAATCGATATACTGGTATCCAAAATTTGTATAGCACAGCCTCTTAGACAGTGGCATGGTAACTTCTGCTCAATCAAAATCTTTGAAGAATGCTACTGAAGTGTTTTGTTATGTTTTTATTAGTTGTGATGCCACAGTCCTCTATGTACATGACAATTATATTCCAGAAATGATGACTAGCATTGGAAGCGTTATGACAGTAGCTACAAATGACCAAAAGCAAGCAAATCAGAACATTTAGAAACAGTTAAAAATGAATATGTTGTGAAATTAAGTATTCATTTTTTCCACAAATTTGTTGTACCATGAAATCTATTTGTAAAGCAAATATTTTTGCACAGAAAAGTTTAATGCGGAGCCCTGCGTTCACAAGAAGTGAAGATAAATAGAACGGTAACTAAACATTTGACAAATCTCCGATGAAGTGATATGGGCCCCAGTGTGCCTCTCCTTTATTTTGGTTGTTTGTTTCCTTTGTTGGTGACACTAAGCATTGGTAGAGTAAATGCCTGCCCCTCTGGAAATCAGAGTTAGCAGCTGTACAATGTACGAAACATGAAATATTCATAAAGTCATTGTGGTTTGAGAAGGAATATTTATTTATCTGATACATATCGACAGAGCAGAATGGGTAACGCACTCGATTTTTTGCTTCTTTTTTTTTAAATTTCAAATCATAATTACAAATTGTATGTAAATGACTAAGTGGATATAACAATAATATTATTTCATATATTAGAGTATTTCAGTTAATACATCAAAGCCACCTCTTTACATGGGGTGCTTTAGAAGTTGCAACTGTTTAAATAAATAGCAGCCAATACAAAATAGCTTCATTTGAAGGCATTAGAAGGATATGAGATTAATGATACTAAGAATCCATTTGGTCAATGACAATTTCAAGACATTTGTTAAATTCTTCACTCAGTGTGGAATCTTGAAAAACAATAAAAATACATGTTTCTCCATATCACCAAAATAGTGGGGAAACGAAGCTGTATGAGAGATCGGATGGCTGAGGACCCAAAAGATGTGCAAGTGCCAGCAACTCCATGAAATCCACCAGGGACTTTTATATTGCTATTGATTTCTCATAGAAGGCTCTCATAGTACAGTGATGTGTGGCAGTATAAAACCATAAGGCAGAGAAAGCCTCTAGCCTATGGTACCATTGGTTGCAAATTGTTGCCTTCTGACAGCAGTGATTAGTGGAAACTTTGAAATGAGTTTGTGGGTTCAGTTCAGTTCAGTTCCCAGTGAAAAAGTACCATGACAAAATTTATACTAATTACCCCCCTTCTTGGCACTCTCAGCAGAGATGCAACGGATTGAATGGACATGGAAACTGACCCAGAGGTAGTTATTTCAGACCAAGCTTCAAACAATTCGCAGGAGCTTACACTACATGGCTGATGCCTATGTAAAAGCTTTCTATGAATAAACTACTTTTCTTGGTCACTAATTTCACGATAGGAAAGACCCATCTATAGCTGTTGATGCTGTCCCATATCGACATAACAAGTACCTTCACCATTGTACCTGACAATATATTATAGATATGGAGAAACTAGTCCAAATATCATTGTATCTCATTACAACACTATTCTTTTAAGGCAAACATAATGTTTCTGTCAATATATTTACCAATAATGAATGCAACCAATGATGTGTATTTTGTTGGTCTCCAGGTATTATCAAGACTGCCCTTCCGAACATGGATAGGGAGGCCAAAGACCAGTATTTACTTGTTATTCAAGCAAAGGATATGGTTGGACAAAATGGTGGACTGTCTGGGACCACATCTGTAACTGTCACCCTGACCGATGTCAATGATAACCCACCACGGTTTCCACGGAGTAAGTTACTTTATGACAGTTGCTACCTTTTCTAAATGTTCTGCATGTTGTACATTACGTGCTGTCTGTAAAATGGAGCTTATCATCCTTATCTCCACTTTAAAGTGCTTTGAGATCTCTGGATAAAAATTGTTATATCACAGCTAGTTTATATTTTTAGTAGTATTAGTATTATTACATTGGAAAAATCTATCTTGTTTACCAGTCCACACATAAATATTTTTCAGATCAGTTTACACAGTGATGCACACTATGTAAATGTATTAATATCTTTTGCTCTTTCACTGTCAAAGGAAAGATAAAAGATTTATAGTGCAGCGTTTACTTCTGGGATTTCAAGATGCATATTTTTTTCTTTCTTGCATAAACTTCACATTCCTTTGGAAATTCAGCAAGATTTTTCTTGTGCAGACAGTCAGTGTTTCATAAGAAATCAATCTTGGAAGAAACAAAACCATCTGCCCTCAATTTACTTGTGTTGACCAAAATGGCTCTTGACTTAAGCAAGAAGAGGAAAGAAACAAGTATATTACCAAATTCGAGGCACCCTGTTTATAAATGACATTTTATCTCATCCCTTTTCTTTCTTCCAATGGTCTTCCTTGTAAAGTCATTGCTACGGGAAATTAGAATAATGTGCAGAATGTATTCATGCCCAATCTGGCCTCTTCTCAAGTGTATATGAAAAACAAATATGTCCAAAGAGAAGGAGAATTAGATTTCCTGCCACCAATTGCTTGTGGTATTAATAGAACAACAGTGAATCTATTTCTGGAGGTGAGAATGGTATTGGCTGCACACTACACTCCAAAATCTTTTCTAGCTGCATTGTATATCACTTTCTACTTATACTACAAGGTTGAAATTTTCAAGGGAGAGGGAGATGTACTCATTAAAGGGTCAGAACCTGAGTATATCTCAAGATCCAGTCATGTCAAGTATGGGCAGGGCTTCCTTGAGATTTACAGTTATAAAAATTAGGACTAATACTCATTCTATTGGCTTTTATTTTATTCCTCTCATATTATAGGAAATATACCAAAAAAAATCTTGTTCTCTTGAACCTTTTTAGTAACAGTTCATCTCATTACTTCACTCCTTAAATTTAGAGAGATGCTGTCTAAACAATCCCACAAACCTGGTGGGAGAGAGTGGAGGATGGAGAAATGATACCCACCGTCTTTCACCTCAAAGAACAATTGTTCTATTTTTCAACTAAGACTTTTATGTGGTACCTTCAACAGAGTTGTAAAGTTAATATAAGTCATGACCCCGGGTTCAATGATTGTTTTAAATTTTACAGGGTCATATCAGTATAATGTCCCAGAGTCCTTGCCTGTGGCTTCAGTGGTGGCCAGAATAAAAGCTGCAGATGCTGATGTGGGCCCAAATGCTGAAATGGAATATAAGATTGTGGATGGTGATGGCCTTGGAGTTTTCAAAATTTCTGTTGACAAAGATACACAGGAGGGAATCATTACTATTCAGAAGGTAAAATTCACTTTTCTTTTTTTTTTAATTTGTGGTTGAGCAAGACCAATGTAGTAGGTATAAGGATGAGACTGTATGGTTAAGATGGGGAGGATCCTCACCTGCTGTTACTGGGTCATGTTAGCAGATCTCATTTTGATTTCAGTTTTTCTAAAAAAATGCCTGAACATCATTTGTACTGAGCCCAATGATCTTTGGTGGGTTTTTTTAAAGCCCCAGCACCTATAGAATTATCTGAGAATTTCAGCTTTCATTTATTAACAGGTAGATTTCTAGCCCTCAAGATTGCAGAGAAAAGGTTACCTGAGGGCACCCTTAAGACTCAATAGCCAGAAGGCAAATAAAAAGGATCCCAAGTTTATTATTTTTTAAAATCTCATGATTTTTCAGCCATTCTCATAATTTTTCGGGGCCTGAATTCACAATTAGAGCTGTGTAGGATCCAGAATTTCCATTCTGTGGGAAATTCCACCGTTTGTTTATATGCTGAAGAGGTGATTTCTGCATGATACAATTGCAATGTACTGCCTGATCCTGTGAAGGTACTGGCTACCTCCTGAGAGCTGCTGAACCCCCCTGAAGTCAGAGCAATGTGAGGATATTCAGCTTCCCCAAAAAATCAGTTCCTAATACTGCAACGTGATTTTCAAATATCCTCTTTCAAGGCAGAAGCGATCAAGCAAACTTCTTGCATACTGTGCTGATTTCTACTTAACACATATTTGAAATATAGCTAGTGAAAAGTTAGCCTTTTCTTTGTTCAGCAGCCAAATTCAATGTGGCTTCTTCAGCTTGCTCATTTAATGTCTCCAAGTACAGCTCCAGAAGATTTATGCCTGTCCTAGAGGGAGAACATTTGTCAGTGTCACACTGAACAATATTGAATCAGTCTGGGGTCTCTGATGATCCAAGTCAGAAGCTGATGCATATGTTTTAATTTTGCTATGAGCCTGTAGGCATGAAACTTAGACTCAGAGAATCTCGATTTCAGTGTTGTACGGAGTGGGGTAGATAACTGCCATTTATTATTAATTATTATTATTATCTCTGTTGTCATTGTTATATTTATTGTTGGGTTTTGACCTGTCCTTTTCAGTGCTGAAAATTTGGTCTGAAAGGTGCTTCATGAAATGCCTGGTGAACCACATTAAAAAGGTTACCAAATTTTGACTCACTCTACTACTCCATTCTGTTAACCGTTTTGAAACCTTTGTTGGGACAAAAAATAGTGCCTCAGAAATACAATAATCTTTTATCCATTTTCCAGCATCCCATCCATTTTCTTCCTTTTAGCAGCCTGGCCTCATCCGGACTCTAAAATCTACCTCTTGGACTCTAAAATCTACCCTTACAGCATAGGGCAAGCTCAAGACCCTCCACAGTACATAAGCTCCACACTGGAGTTGCACGAGGGAACTCAGTGTGGGGTGGGTATGTAGAGATGCCTGTGCACAGTCGAAAGAGCCTCCTTGTTATGCTTGCATATCTCATTGCAAACAACATTGAGTGAGGGGGACGGGGATTGGCAGTGGAAGACTCCAGGACTGATTCCAGGCTTGGGGCAAGGATTTCATTTCCCAGTTCCCCTTTCTCTGCAGTCCACTTACACAGAATTCAATTACGGGTACTGTATGCAGGTGGAGTGGATTTCAACTATAATGTCGAACATGCTAGCTCACAACTGAATCAGCCAGACGGTGTCACTGCATGGTAACATGACTGAGCTCTGCATAGAAGTATAAGGGAATGAGTGTAAGTCTGTAACTTGGAACTTACCTAACAGCAATGCTGTGCTACCAACTGCAGGAAGTATTCTACACAAGGGTCTGTAATTCATTGCCTTCTTCCCAAAAATCAGAGTAGAAATTAAGGAACAAAATTTCAAAGAAGCCTCAACCCAGCCTCAAATTTGTTTGCCCATAATTTAATGCATAATGTGTTTGTGTGTACAGTTGTCATTTGTGCACATAGATCAAGCAATTAGATGTCATGGGAAACACTTCTGAATAGGGAGGCTTGTGTTCAATGTACAAAAATGCATGTGTAACTGTGCACCTTGGCTTTTGCACATAGTTACTATAGTCATTTATGCAAACCAGGCAAATGGGCATGCAAAGGACCACTTGCTGTCAGAATAAATACAGGAACACACTTGGCTCTCTGTTTAATATTTGACTTCCTGCTACTTGATTTTCACATAGAAATTATGATTTTACTTTCTGGCTTTAGTAGGGCACAAATTTAGAGATAATTAAAATTTTGGTCCCATTGCTAAAGGTCTAGGTTTTGCTTAATCATACACAGAGCTTATAGAATCATTAGTTAAAACAAATGAAGATGAGATTTCCTAAAAATAAGATATCAATGTTATAGAAAGAAATGAGATTTAGGGATATTAGCAAATAAAGCAGAACTTGTGTACATTAAGACTGAGTGGGAGAATGAAAGAAACTACCCAAGTCAGCAAAAGATGTAAATAGTGTGTAATAAAATAATCTATTAAGGAAAGAGCTGGACGGATGTTTGGAAAGGGCCAGACACTGGGATGCTGATATTAAGACTCAGAAGCTAATTTATAGTTGTGTATTCAGTGAGATTATTTGTATCTACTAGATCTTGCCCATTTAATATGGGTATTGTCTTTGCTGAGGTTGAGATTGAAGTATGAGTTTTGAGAGGGTTGTTTTCCTCCCATGCACATTTCAACACATCTCTTCTCTGCATCTTAGGGGCACACGTTCCAAAACAAGGAGTTGTAGCCTTTGTAGCTGTACTCTAAACTTCATGGAGTATATTCGGCCCTCACTTACACCTTTTCATTCCTACTCAATTCAGTGGAGTTGCACAGGTATAAGTGGGGGCTCCATGTAGGCTGATTTTAGATGAAATCTTTTAATGGTGGGAGATGCACTGGGGAGAAAAGTGGATCTTCTGTTCTCATGGTTCATGCTGCCATGACAGGACCTGGGAGGACATGGTGTTGAGAATGCTTTACTGCTGCTGCCTAGTGCCTGAGACAGTGCACAGTAACTGACTGGACTCCTAGTCACATTTCATAGCGGTTAGTTGAGGCCCCATTTGAGGCAATATTTGTTGTGACAGTAGCTTTGCCCTCTACTTACATTCCCCTGAGCATTCGGGGGAAATGGGCAGAGGGAAGAGAGGCTCCCTACATCTTCTTCCCACTCTTCCCTCGCAAGACAATAAAAAGCAAGATTTGGCCAGTGATATATTAGGCACCATTGCTATGCATTCAGGACAATGTAGAAGTCTTTCATATAGACCAGTAGAGACTCTGGGGCTCTTCTTTCCCAGAAAGTTTTGGAAGGACACCCTTCCCTACCCCCTCAGTTAATGGAAGAGCTGGGAACAAGATCCATCTTTTCATTGTGTGCATGTGCGTGTGATGCCTTACCCGACTCCATGCCAGGCAAACTAGGATTGGACACCACGACTGGATGAACAGGAGAAGCATTCAATATTTAAATTTGTTTCAAGCTCATGCCACATAAATTAATTGTTTTTATTTTCTTTTGATTTTGGAGATCGTTCCTTGGGATAAGAGCCATGTCTTCCACAAATCAGAGCACTCTGTTGGGGATTAAATAATAATAATGGATGAAATCTTGGAACATTGAAATCAATGGGAGTTTTTCTATTCACCAAGTTTAATCTAGTAAATAATAATAATTATAGAAATGAGCCATTTACGTGGCTATTGGCATTTTAAAAAAACCAACCAACCAGCAAATTAAGTCCCTTCTATATCACATGGCAGATATTATGCATTTGAATTACTAATCTGCTCCTTACCTAACAATGCATGCACTCTGTGTATGCGGAAACATTTTATCCTGCTTATATATAGAAACACACATACCAATAAACTGATACATTGTTCCTAGCATGTCAGTTTTCATTTACTGCCTGAAATCAGGACTTGAAAAATTTACCAGATATGTGTGAGTCAGAAGGCAAAACCTACTGGTCAGAAGCAAGTACAAATAATGAATGAATGAGGACTCACTACCAACATCCCAGAGGCAATGGCCTCATGCAAAACCCAGCCCACACCTATCCCCAACCACTGGAAGAATGGAAAGTGTTGGGACTAGTAGCAGGGTGCTGTCCTTGCAACCTGCTTAGAGTGTCCATCTTTCATAGCAACTCCTGACTAGTAGTTACCTAATCAGTTTGGAGCCCCTTCCTCTCTCCACCATGATTCCCCCTCTCCCTCACCAAACCAAACCAAACAATTCTTCTGGCTACTGGAAGGGAGAAAAAGGTATGCTAGTTTTATTTTCTCTCCTAGCACAAAACTGCCTTCCTGACCTTTGTAAGGCCATATTTGCATGACTAACTCTTCACTACTCCCCTGGCTGTTGCAAATGGAAGGAGAGGTTTTTTGCTTCTCTATGTGTCCTCTAGCCTCAGGGTCTGTTTTTGTTACCCTTAGTGAATAGCTAAGTAAAATCAATGAGAGTTAGGCAATTCACCTACTTAGGTGTTTTGTAAACCCTGATAGGCACCTGTATGCATCATTAGGGACCTAAATTTCTTTAAACATCTGGCCCTACGTCATTTTTGAAAATGGAACGTAAGTACCTAACTCCCTTAGGTGCTTTTGAAATGTTTATCCTTGGTCTCTATGTGCTTCAGTTCTCCATCTCTGAAATGGGGATGATAGCTTTTCCTTTCCTCACAGGGCTGTTGCGAGGGTACATATTTTAAAGATGGTTTCAGAGAAGCAGCCATGTTAGTCTGTATCCGCAAAAAGAAAAAGAGTACTTGTGGCAGACTAACAAATTTATTTGAGCATAAGCTTTATGTTTTTTGTTAGTCTCTAAGGTGCCACAAATACTCTTTTTCATTTTAAAGATGGTGAGGCGTGAGGGGCATTATCAGAACTATGATTGATAGGAAACTTTTTAAAGTTTAAAATCTACAGATGTGTATGGCACGGAGTCACCACTCACAAGAAAAAGTGCCGGCTGTACTTACTAGTCATGCATGAAGTTTTAAAACTTTGCCTATCATTCTCTGTGTTGGTCTCCCTAACTTTTTTGTTGTCTTTTAAAAATATGAATGCTTAAAATTCACTTTATTTTTTCAAAAGGGATATGACTCTGTTGACATTGTGGGTTTTATTTGCTGAAAGAGTGAGCTGAAGGGAAATGGAGGGGACATGATTGTAGCAGTTGCACAATGGACAAAGGGAGCATGACTATGGGCTTGTCTCCACTTATCTGGGGATTGACCCATGGCGACTGATCCACCAGCGGTCAATTTAGCGGGTCTAGTGAAGACCCGCTAAATCGACCACCAGTCGCTCTCCTATCTACTCCGGTACTCCATCGGAATAAAAAGCATAAGGTAAGTTGATGGGAGAGTTTCTCCTGTCGACCTAGCATGGTGTAGACACCGCAATAAGTTGACCTAAGGTACGTTGACTCCAGCTACATGAGTAACGTAGCTGGAGTTCCATAACTTAAGTTGACTTAACCCCGTAGTGTAGATCTGCCCTATGACTGCTCTTTCTATTGTTCGATTTTGGTGTTCTTGAATGAGCTTTATTCATGTTTAACTATTAATATTTTATTTAGTAAGGACCCATATAAATTACATACACACTCTAGTTAGCAGCATTTTGAAGGGAAGAGTAATTTTCCTACTGATAAAGTAATTGTAGAAATTATGTCTCATTCTTCTCCCCAGAAGAAGCTCTGGAGTTGAAATAGAATTTGTGGAAATGGAATCATGGTTTGATCAGTTATTACCCCCAATCACAATAAAGGAAACTTACTTTTTCAAAGTGTCTGTACAGAATTGTGCTTGGACAATTGCAAAACAAATTTGCACTGGCCGTTTACACAATCCTCACTGGTGTACACACATCAGATGTTTTGAACATGCTTCTCTTTCTATGTGAAAAAAGCATACATACAATTTTGCACAGGCCATAAGCATTTACACCTAAGGATAATGGGTGGAGAAGAGAATCATGTGTACTGATTTCAGTTTTATTTACTTGTTTTTTAATTTAATGTATAAAAGAGCGTCTGTACCCATGTTGTAGGCAACAGTTAATCTTACAGTCAGAAAAACATCACCCCATAACACAATACATTAAGAAAATGATCGTACAAGGCACTTGATAGATAACAAAGTCTCTTATATCCATCCCATCTCACTCCATCTAAAAGTTTGTCTTCCCCAGAAGTCTTGTGAAATACAAAGGTTTTAAAGTGGTAATGGTAGTAGTAGGTAGGTTGTGCGTATTTTATTTTATTCTATTTAAATAGGATATATAATAAAGTGATAGAGATTGATCCAAAGCACTTTGAAGTCAATGGAATGACTTCAGTGAACTTCAGAACAGATCTTTACTGCAGTGAGAAATCCTGAAAAGCAGTTGGAAGATGATCATACTTGATTTTTGTCTAGTAACAAGTATCAAGAAGCAAGATTCACTTTGTAGGGCTGCTGTTGAGTTTGTCTTCATTTTCCTCTCATACACCCCCCCCCACCCCATCACCAATATCACCACCCAATTTGAACGTTAGATGAAAAAAATTGAAAACAAGTAATGCAAAGTAGTTTATATGTATAATTATATATATTGTGTGTGCGTGCGTGCGTGTGTGTGTGTGTGTGTGTATGTATTGCTGTTAAGAGATTATTTTAAAACCTGAGCTGGCTACTAAGAGTAATATTGGCAATTATAAAAAGAGGGCTTTTATGAGTGAGGTTTTGAGTGTTAACATTCCATTTTTTCCAGCTAGAAAATTTGCTTTCAATTCTGTATCAGAGTTTACAATGTAAGAACTTGAGCCTTTCTTGGTTCCTTTGAGACTCAATGTGCATTTGTTTGATGTACTATGGTTTTCAATATGAGACCTCAACTGGGCTTAAAAATGGGATTTCCATCTCTGTAAAATACATTATTACAAAGTTACCATACAGTAAAAAATGAGCATTACAAAAATGGGCTTACTGTGAAGGGTAACTGCATATCCAGCTTCTGTGCTATGGGTGACTTGTTTTGTAATTTCCTTCAGATAGGACAAAATCCCTATCCCCAAAAAAGAAAGGGAAAATAAAAAAAGACAAGATGAATGGAGCCTGTACAGGATCTAATCAGATAACACTAATGCACAGATATTAATGAAGCTGTCAAGCTCTATTCACTGTACTGAAGAAAGAACTAAAGTATACATTGTCCTTTTAACCTTCAACACTGATGTAATGATTTGTAAGCTTTTGGCTTGGTATTCTTTTATTGGAAACTGTGCTTCTGTTATAACATGCAGTAATGAGGGGATAATCTGAAGGCCAGTTAAATGACGCTCTGTATAATATAAGCATCTAATATGCTAGTTAGATTGATAGAGAAAAAAAACAGCAGATCTTTCCAGTGTATTTTTCTGTCTTTTATTAGTGTCTGTAATGTGCAGTGTCTTCGTCATTTTCTATATTGAAAGTTAACCTTTTTTGGAACACACGTTTCTTCCAGGTCAGTAATAATATCTATTCCTTATACCATAAGTGAGAAAGGGTTTTCCATCCTCCCAGATTACCTAAAGTGTGTATCTTGATTTTCTGCCTTAAAGCCTGCTATAGAAGGCACAAATGTCCTATGCATGAGAGTTTGGGAAGTATATCCTAAGGCAGAATCAAACCCTTAGGGCTTGATCCTACAAATGCTTCCTTCTGATGCTGCTTCATCTTATTATTCGGATATCATTTTGCTGGATATTGTACACACATATGCTAAGAGACAGTCTCTGCTCCAAAGAATTTGTAATCTAAAAAGACAAGGCAGACAATATTATTATCCCTATATAATACCCATACTAGAGTTATTATGACCTCCATATTACAGATGGGGAATTGGGGAACACAGATATTTAGTGACTTGCCACAGTTACACGGGAAGTTTGTGACAGTCAGGAATTGAGCCCCAGACATGAACTGAAAAACAGGACATCTTAATCTCTACTGTAAGTAGTTCCATTGAAGTCTGCGTGGCACTACTCACAGTACAGTAGAACACATTCCTCTGCTGGCCCCCTGTTCAGGACTGAATTTTACTCAGTATTGAGCATTTCTTTTGCTAGAAAGTATTTGTAAGGTTGGGTCCTCCTTTAGCAGTAAATTAGAACCTGCTGAATTAGCTATCCTAGTAACTGGCTTGACAATGGGTTTGAAAATCTGTTCTCATCATTTCCTGATAGCTAATGAGTAATTCAGTCAACAAACATATTTCCTCCATTGTTGAACAATTGCTGATTGTTTTGCAATGTATAAATATCTGGACTGAGTTCAGATTGTTTTCACAAGCCACTGGATAGTATTTTAGCAAAAAGATCAGTTAGTAATTTTTTTAAGGATTATTTTCTTTAATCAAGGAAATATATTCTTCTCAAAAATAAATATTCTTCATAAACTAATTTATGCAGGCAGATTCCACTATTACTATTATGAGCATGAGCAATTTAAAAGATCTAAATAATGATCGAGTGCTAAATGGTAGACCTTTTTATTTATGTATTATATGAGCATGTGGAACATGCATTCAAGAGTGCTTTCTTTGAGTTGTCTAATATAGACAGGAAATGCCAGTAGCTTCATATACTATAGTATACTGGGATAGACTACTGAAGTAAATCTGGAATATACTTGTAACCCCCACCTCTCAACTCCCATACCATAAGGAGGCCCATGAAATTTACCTGGGACCAGCCAGGGCTGAAGATTGCATCCCAGAAGAGTTACTACCCTGTTGCCAGGCAACCGTCCCTTAAACCAAGAGGAAGCTCAAGGGAAGGAAATAAAGCAGCAATCCCAGATGTCCTGAAATAGTGGAGCTTTGACTAGTTCTTTACCTAGAGAACAGATGCCTGGGAGAGAGCAGGTAGCTCCTCCTTCTGGGGTGTCAGTTGAAAAGGAAAAGAAAGAGGGCGGGGAGAGGTGAAGCGAGCCAGAGAGGAAAGGCGCATCCAGCTCCCCTCAGAAGATTGACTGATTTTTTAAAGTTGCCCCACAGCTGCCACAGCCTAGCAGGAGAAAAAGCAGAAAGCTTATAGGTAATCTTGTCACCCAGTGTGAGGAGGGTTTAGAGCTGAAAAGCTATTTCTGATATTTGCAGATCATCCGATCTCACAATCAAAATACACATCAGACCATAGTGCCTGTAGTATCTAGAGTTGCACCACAAATAGGTACCTGCACTTGGGACTGACATGTTAGAAGGATGTGTGATGGGTTCGGTCACAGAGACCCCCTTGGGACTGTTACCTGATGTGCTGAAACTATCTCTGAGCCTGTTTTCCCTGATGGCTTGGAACTCCAGAACCCTGCCTTAGCCAGACACACTAGTCTGCTGCAACAGGTCTGGTCCACACCCCCAAAGCTGCAGGCTTTAACTGAAAACCACTCAGCAGGTATTCCTTTCTCCAGCACCCAGACACCCAGCTCCTAATGGGATCCAAACCCCAAATAAATCCATTTTATTCTGTATAAAGCTTATACAGGGGAAACTCATAAATTGTCCACCCTCTATAACACTGATAGAGAGATATGCAGAGCTGTTTGCTCCCCCAGGTATAATTCACTTACTCTGGGTTAATTAATAAACAAAAATGACTTTATTAAGTATAAAAAGTAGGATTTAAGTGGTTTCAAGGTATAACAGAACAAAGTAAGTTACCAAGCACAATAAAACAAAACACGCAAGTCTAAGCCTAATACATTAAGAAACTGAATACAGATAAATCTCACCCTCAGAGATTTCCGATAAGCTTCTTTCACAGACTAGACTCCTTCTTAGTCTGGGCCCAATCCTTTCCCCTGGTGCAGTTCTTGTTAGTTCCAGCTCAGGTGGTAACTAGGGGATTTCTCATGACTGCAGCCCACTTTGTTCTGTTCCACCCCCTTTTCTATTTTTGTCACAAGGTGGGAATCCTTTGTCTCTCTCTCGGTTCCTATCCTCCCTTCTAAATGGAATAGCGCCAGGTTTAAGATGGATTCCAGTATCATGTGACATGTTCACATGTCCTGTGAGACTTCATTACCCACTGTCTGGCACACACATATACAGGAAGGCTTACAAGTAAACAGAGCCATTTATAACCAATTGTCCTAGTTAATGGGAGCCATCAAGATTCCAAGCCACCATTAATGGCGCACACTTTGTATAGTTACAATAGGACTTCAGAGTAACACTTCATATTTCTAGCTTCAGATGCAAGAATGATACATTCATACAAATAGGGTGAACACGCTCAGTAGATTATAAGCTTACTATATGCTCAAATAAATTTGTTAGTCTCTAAGGTGCCACAAGTACTCCTTTTCTTTTTGCGGATACAGACTAACACGGCTGCTACTCTGAAACCTGTCATTATAACTTTGTAATGATACCTTACAAGAGACCTTTTGCATAAAGCATATTTCAGTTACATTATATTCATACTCATAAGCATATTTCCATAAACATATGGAGTGCAATATCACAGGATGACTTAACAACTAGAATCAGGGAGACTTTGAGTGGTTGTGTTAAGTGACTAAAAAAGACAAAAAAAGAAGAGTTTTATGGTGTCCTCTATGGATACCTGTTTATATATTTTACAAATCTAGCCATATTAATATATATTTATTTAATATAACTTGTTCCTTGCATTTTTTGTGTTTATAGTTGCTATTGTTTATATAAAGTTTATTGAAGTGCTTGGTAATTTATACTTATTTATGAAGGGAGTACAGTATTCATAGTTAGGATGGATCATCCATTATTTCCTAGGAGGCGCCACTGTTACGGTAGCAATTCGACTAATCCATATCACCAGTGGGGGGAGTCATGAGTTCATCGGAGAGACCCACATTGGCAGAAAGACCCAGGACCTCACCCCATACGTTCTGAGTTTGTACCTGCAGAGGTGTCAGGGGGATTATATACTGTATGCTTTTTTCTTTATCCTATGAGGCCAGTGATTCATTTGTTACTTTCTGCAGAGATCTGGGCCCCAGTTCAGCAAAACACTTATACACACATTTAATTTTAATCACATTAGTTATCCCATCTCTGTTCAGCAATGGCCTGATCCGAAGTCCATTGTATTCAATGGGATTCCTTCCTTTGACTTCTGTGAACTTTGGGTCAGCCAGTCCCATTGACTTGGAATGTGTGCATTTAAATGTTTTACTCAACGGGGAGCCTGGAAAGGATGGTGTAATGAAGAACTGTAATTCTAGACAGACTTAAGCTGTCTCCTACAGTCACCACTTCTCTTCCACAATGTAATGTTTTCCCTTTTCACCTCTTGATATCGGTGATCAGTTTTGAAAAATAAGGTTCTGTTCCTAAAGGGTAGTGAGTATAGCAGCTTGAAAATTGTCTGACAGAACACTATTCAGTCAAAAAATACAGATTTGAGGGAACTGAATCATTCTGTGGGAAGGTGTTGATTCTGTTGAAAATTTTGATGCAAAACTAGGCAGGGAGGCAGTCTGTCCTGAAAGCTGAAATATTTCACTTCAGTTCTCCTGAAATAGAAGTTTTCACAATTTTTCCTCCTGTGAAAAATGTTGAATATTTGACCTTTTCTCTTGATTTGGGATGACTTTTTTTCCCCAAAATTCTAAATTTTCACAGGAGGGAAATGCCCTTTTCTGGGGGTCAGGTGCTGAACACCTTTTGCAGGGTGCTTAGTTACCATAGTTACCACTGATTTCTTTGAGAGTTGAAGGCTTCCATCATCTCATCGGAGGTGCCCAGCACCTTCCAGGACTGGCAATTCACAAGAATTAATGATGAGCCCAATTTCTTTCTTAAACATGTATAATTATTTCTGTGAACAAAGTCTACACTATATTACTAAATGCATTTTCCCATCAAAAATGTATTTTAAAAGTTTTTGGACCATATTTCTTTAGCAAGGGTCCCTGTAAGTTTAGGAAACTATTAGCACTGAATGCCCCATACTGCAGTCTCACTGCCCTTCAGATACCCTAGTAAGCCTGCTTGTAAAACATATGTAAACTACATGATCTTAGTCATTCATCCTTCTCAATAATGAACTACCTCTCTCTTATGAATATGTACACTTATTTGCCCTTTATTGTTTCACAATGCATCCTCTATCACTCCTGTATCCTTGAATTACAATCTAAAAGAGAAGTCTGTTTCTGCCCTTAGAAAAAGAGGCCAATAAATGGTAACAAAATAAAGGTGCATGTCAATGTGCCAAATGAATATTAATGTGTGGTAAGCAAACCAAAGGCATAGATATGTTTTAATTTTTAAACTTACCAGAAATTTTAATTTAAATCATTTTTATGAACTGCACGTAAGAACAGGAATATCTGTAAAAATTGACCTTTGAATCATACTTTTTTTTTTAACTTCTTGTGCCCTGCTCTATTTGAATGAGGCTTTGCAGAGTTTATCTGATGAGGTATATTGTACTGTTTACACATTTTCTTTTAAAATGGAATTCCTTCTGAATCTTTTTTTCTTTGGAGTGCTGATTTTGGCACCGATGTTAGCTGGTCACTAATATCTGATAGAAAGATATTTTACTCTGCATCCTGGTAATATATTTCCACAAGTGTGATGAAGTCCTCCTGTAATCTAAAACATCTTACTTCAACATATCCCACTGTTTAAGTATTGTATGCAACCTAAAACCAACCTAAAATTCTAAAATCAAAGGGACATTTGAAACATAAAATGAATGTATTTTTTTAAAATAACTGCTACCAGTGCGATGCAGCAGAGAGTTAGCAATAGGTGATATATAGTATACAAATAAACCCCATATATATATACATACATCTAAAACACATATACATTTTGTGTCCAGTGTTTGTAGCTCATAATATGGTCCTGTGAATTACTTGATTCAGCAGCATCAGAATTTGACATAGGGTGAAAACCTGGCCCTGTTGGAGTCAGTGGAAGTTTTGCCATTGCTTCCAATAAAGCCAGAATTTCACCCACAGAATATATTGGTTGTTGCAGAATTATAGAGTGAGATGTTAAATTACCTCTGTATTTGACACTGCGACATTGCGACTGCTGATGAAACACCATGTCCAGTTCTGGTGTCCTTACTTTCAAGAAGGATGTTGAAAAATTGGAGAGGGTGTAGAGAAGAAACAACAGAATGATTTAATTGGAAAACCTGCCTTACAATAAAAGACTCAAGGAGCTCACTGTATTTAGCATAACAAAGAGAAGGTTAAAGGATGAATTTTCAGCATCTGTGAGTACTTACATGAGGAAAAGAAATTTGATAAAGGTGTGTGTGTACCAAATGTGAAACCTGGGAAGCATGGAAACTTCAAAAAACTTATACTGATGTGTGTCAGACTCTGTCACAGGGAATATTTATAAACATTTGTGAGCTAGGAGTTGTATTCTAGCTCTATGGAGGAGAGTTACCAAGCCTCCTCCAGGAATTAAAGTCAGTGGGGTGTAATTACTGCAAATCTCAGGACAGGTAAACAACTCCAAAAAACTGTCACCCCCTGAGGGTAATTGCATATTCTGTTTCAGACCACAGTCAACAGGTCCAGGAGTCAAAGAAAGAGCTTTGTGTATAAAGGCTCATTCTGAACTGTCTGAGTGCCTCTCATTTAGATCCTTAAATTGACATGAATTTGTAACCCAGAGGGAAAACCCTGCTGGAAGGTTTTAAAGGACTTTCAACTTACCAGGGTCTCCAAGCGGAAGATGGGTAACACCTGGTAAGCGACTATGTGTGTAGACTGTTTCCTGTTTATGATATATTTTCTCTGCAATGATTTTTTCGTAAATAAATGTACTGTTGTCTGAAAACTGGCTGGTCACTGGAAGAGCAGAACAGCAGGCAATAGACTAAGGTCTGGCTGCTGGGATAATCATAGTGAATTACAAGGGGGGCAGCAAACCTAAATCCCTAGTCTGGAGGAAGAGGGAAGAAGGTCCCCACTCACAGAGAGGTGATGGCTGGAGGTATGAGATCTACCGGGGAGCCCTTGAGCAGATCCCAGAGGCAGCAGCAGTTCAGTTAACCCTGGAACTGTGACGGGGCTTCTCAATCTATCAGACAAAGGAGTAACAAGAACCTGTGACTGGAAGTTGAAATTAAATAAATTCAGACTAGAAAGAAGGCATTTTTTTTAAAAAAATCAAGGGTTGTGAGGGATTCCCATAAATGGATATTTGAAATCAGGATTGGGTTTTTTTTTCCTCGAAGATATGCTTTAGTTCAGTGGTTCCCAAACTTGTTCCGCCGCTTGTGCAGGGAAAGCCCCTGGCGGGCCGGGCTGGTTTGTTTACCTGCCGCGTCCACAGGTTCGGCTGATCGCGGCTCCCAGTGGCCGCGGTTCGCTGCTTCAGGCTAATGGGAGCTGCTGGAAGCGGCGCAGGCCGAGGGACATACTGGCCGCCACTGCTTTAATTCATGCACCACTATTGGACTTGAGGCAGGAATAAAATACAGGGAAATTGTATTGCTGTGTTATAAGGAGGTCAGAATGGATGATCACAGTGGTCCCTTCTAGCCTTAAAACCTACAGATATATGTTCCAGAATAAAATATTTTCTTTCTGTTTTGAAGTTGTGTTTCTGGCCTCATAACTGTGAACATAGGCTTGAAAATGTGAAGCAAGTGCAAACCAATAGATCGACGTTTTCCCAAATCTTCAGACAGCCTAAAACACTAGCTCTGAGGGGTGTGAGCTGCCCTATTCATCTTTATGTTTTTTAAACTCTGAAATCTTAAGTTAAATAGCAACAATGTTAACTCTTTTATTCCTGAGTATTTTAGCAGAAATATGCAACTTATGTCACACCTTTGCCCGGCTGCCACAAGCTCCAGCTACCCCCATGGTGATTTTTATGATTCAGTTAAACATTGTCAGTACGATCACCAGCCACAGATTGAAAATGTTGGGACACTACATGTTAAACTGAAATTAATATCAAAATAAATGGAATGGGGCTAGTGTACTGACTGTATTATTCATTTGCATAGCTAGCTCATTAAAACCTCAATTTTCTAATTGTAAATGAAGCTGCCACTGCCACAGCACAGTGCCACAGAATTCAAACACTTAGCTACAGAATTTGTGTGCCCTTTGCCTCAGAGTTCCCAGGCTTTGCTCGAAACATATCAGCTTTTTATCTTTAACATTTTCTCCCTCCTCTCTGTGCCATTGTTTGGAACCTAATTTATTTCACTGGTATGGGTAGTTGCGCTAGAAAATAAGAATAGCCTTAACACATGGCAGGTTTCTTGTTCTCTCTGTAAGCCTGATGCACAGCATATCATATCAGTTGCTTCATTGCCCTATTTCTGGAACATCTCTTAGATACCATATGTACCACAATGCCTGCCATGCTACATCATGATAGCGGCACCATGCATACTGATACTTAATGGCTGACACATGTGGATTCCTCAGATTGTTGTATTTCAGATGTAAAACTAAATGGAGGTTCAGATTCAAAATAACTGTACTTGTTTTTGTAACAAAAATTAAAAAAACAGTTCACTCATCTATCAAAATTACAGTAGATCAAGAGAATCTATTTTAATACCTGAACTGCTCAGAATGACTGACTTGGACATGTTTTTTGAATGCTTTAGGCTCTGATTCAAGAAATCATTAAACATAGAATCATGGAATCATAGAAGATTATGGTTGGAAGAGACCTCAGGAGGTCATGTAGTCCAACCCTCTGCTGAAAGCAGGACCAACCCCAACTAAATCATCCCAGCCAGGGCTTTGTCAAGCCTGACCTTAAAAATATCTAAGGATGGAGATTCCACCACCTCCCTAGGTAACCCATTCCAGTGCTTCACTATGCTCTTAGTGAAATAGTTTTTCCTAATATCTAACCTAGACCTCCCCCACTGCAACTTGAGACCATTACTCCTTTTTCTGTCATCAGCTACCACTGAGAACAGTCTAGATCCATCCTCTTTGGAACCCCCTTTCAGGTAGTTGAAAGCAGCTATCAAATCCCCCCTCATTCTTCTCTTCTGCAGACTAAACAATCCCAGTTCCCTCAGCCTCTCCTCGTAAATCATGTGCCCCAGCCCCCTAATCATTTTCATTGCCCTCCGCTGGACTCTCTCCAATTCATCCACATCCTTTCTGTAGTAGTGGGCCCAAAACTGGATGCAGTATTCCAGATGTGGCCTCACCACTGCTGAATAGAGGGGAATGGTCACCTCCATTGAACTCCTGGCAATGCTCCTACTAATGCAGCCCAATATGGCGTTAGCCTTCTTGACAAGAAGGGCACACTGCTAACTCATATCCAGCTTCTCATCCACTGTAATCTCCAGGCCCTTTTCTGCAGCCAGTCGATCCCCAGCCTGTTAGCATTGCATAGGATTCTTCCATTCTAAGCTCAGGACTCTGCACTTCTCCTTGTTGAACCTCATCAGATTTCTTTTGGCTCAATCCTCCAATTTTTCTAGGTCACTCTGGACCCTATCCCTACCCTCCAGTATATCTACCCCCGCCCCCAGTTTAGTGTCATCCATGAACTTGCTGAGGGTGCAATTAATCCCATCATCCAGATCATTAATGAAGATGTTGAACAAAACCAGCCTCAGGACCGACTCCTGGGGCACTCCAATTGATACTGGCTGCCAACTAGATATTGAGTCATTGATCACTACCCGTTGCACCTGACGATCTAGCCAGCTTTCTATTCACCTTATAGTCCATTCATCCAATCCATACTTCTTTAACTTACTGGCAAGAATACTGTAGGAGACTGTATCAAAAGCTTTGCTCAACTCAAGGTATATCACATCCACCACTTTCTCCATATCCACAGAGCCAGTTATCTCATCATAGAAGGCAATCAGGTTGGTTAGGTATGACTTGCCCTTGGTGAATCCATGTTGACTGTTCCTGATCACCTTCCTCTCCTCCAAGTGCTTCAAAATGGATTCCTTGAAGACCTGCTCCATGATTTTTCCAGGGCAGATGTGAGGCTGACCAGTCTGTAGTTCCCCGAATTCTCCTTCTTCCCCTTTTTAAAGATGGGCACTATAGTTGCCTTTTTCCAATCATCCGGGACCTCCCCTGGTTGCCACGAGTTTTCAAAGATAATGGCCAATGGCTTTGCAATCACATCAGCCAACTCCCTCAGCACCATCGGATGCATTGCATCTGGCCCTGTGGACTTGTGCATGTTCAGCTTTTCTAAATAGTTCTTAACCTGCTCTTTCAACACTGAGGGCTGCTCACCTCCTCCCCATATTGTGCTGCCCAGTGCAGCAGTCTGGGAGCTGATCTTGTCTGTGATGACCGAGGCAAAAAAAAGCATTGTCTACTTAAGCTTTTTCACATCATCTGTCGCTAGGTTGCCTCCCCCATTCAGTAAGGGTCCCACGCTTTCCTTTACCTTCTTCTTGTTGCTAACATACCTGTAGAAACCCTTCTTGTTATCTTTCACTTCCCTTGCTAGTTGCAACTCCATTTGTGCCTTGGCCTTTCTGATTACATCCCTGCATGCTTGAGCAATATCTTTATACTCCTCCCTAGTCATCTGCCCAAGTTTCAACTTCTTGTAAGCTTCCTTTTTTTGTGTTTAAGCTCACAGAAGATTTCACTGTTAAGCCATATTTTCTATTCTTTCTCCACATCAGGGTCATTTGTTCCTACACCCTCAATAAGGCTTCTTTAAAATACAGCCAGCTCTCCTCAACTCCTTTCCCCCCCTCATATTAACCTCCTAGAGGATCCTGCCCATCAGTTCCCTGAGAAGTCAAAGTCTGCTTTTCTGAAGTCTAGCGTCCTTATTCTGCTGCTCTCCTTTCTTTCTTGTGTCAGGATCCTGAACTCGACCATCTCATGGTCACTGCTGCCCAGGTTGCCACACACTTCTACTTCCCCTACCAATTCTTTAAATGCATAACTTAAAACACATGTCTAAGCCCATCCCTATTCAGCAATGCAGTGAACTTCCACATGGAATTTAGAAAAGTTCATCTCCTTTTGAACACAATAGGCCAAATTCTTCTCTTATTTATGCAGGTATATACAGTGTTTCAGGTTGTACTGTAAAATTAATGTAAACACCGTTGACTTTGATGGACTTACTTTGGCTATATATATCAGTGTAACTGAGAAGAGAGATTGGCCCACAATGTATGCAGGTTAGCAGATTTATGTTTTGGTTCTGATTTGGCTAATAATTTCCATAAATACTGTTCCTCCAAGTGTGTATAAAGACGTTTTGCAGATATCAGCAGGTTATTGTTGCAGGGCATTTCAGGTGTTAACAATTGTTTCCAATATCTGTACAATCATACCAATTTTCTGTAAGTATTTTATAGTCTCATGAATATAGTTTGAAAGTGTAGCTGATTAACCAAACTGCAGACTTAGCAAGGCTTCAGTCCCTTCATTGTTGTCTAGAAATGAATGCTTCTATAATGTAGAAGGCAGCTCGGTAGCTAGGCACTCAGTGCATCTTGACTCTATCAGGCTCAGACCTTCATGGTAGCCAAAGACATTACATTGTAGAGTATGGGCATATCACTGTGATTAATTCACTTCTTTCTTTCAGGGACTTCTGTTGCAGCAGGATGTAATATCAACATCAGTAAAATTTGTCCTCTAGTTTCATGGAGGCTACTATCCAAATCATATCCTTGTGTTCTGGAAAAGATTATTGGGTCTGGAATATTGAGTGCTGTGTGTTTCTTATTGACTTCTAATATAGTATTGTCTGCGAAAAATATATTTATATAGTGGATATTAATGAGGCAAAACCAAGTGAAGCAACTTTTGCGTAGACTGATAAATAGTCTAGATCAAATGTTCTCTGGGCTACATCCAGATGCAATATGCTACAATGCAGACAATACAGTGTGATGCTGATTTGCGGCAGTGCACTGTATCCAAACTGCTTCTCCATTTGGACCACCGCATTGGTCAGTATCTTCCTAATACTGTCTCAAAATTCTGTCCAACTGTTGTAGTCTTTTAAATGATAATTTCTAGTGAGTAGCTCCTGCCAAATGTGTGGCCCTAGACACTGTAGTAAAAAGGAAATAATAAAGTGATATTATATGGATGGTAAATACTCATAACACAAAATGAAGGAGTCACACACATTAAAAACATTGGGTGAAATTCTGGCCCTGGGAAATCACAGGGATTTCCTCCACAGAGAGGGATTTTCAAAAATAGTCATCACTGGCCATCAGCTTTAGTAGGAGCAGAGTTAGCCCAATGCCGGGCATTTTTGAAAATCCCCTTCAGACAGTACATCTCATTTGTCTTTATACGTTTCAATAAGTGTTTATTAAAACCACATGGTAAAGTTTTGTTTTTTGTTTTGTACTCTCACTCCATTTTGGTTAAGCAGCACTGGCTTCTTCTGTTGAATTTTTGCTCTTTCTCTTTGCAGTTGCATGTTGTTTTATAACTACTAAATTAATGCACTGATGGAAAATAACTTTAGCTTTAATTGGCAGCCTTAGAATCAATCAAAATATCTTGGATTAGACCAAGGGACATACTGCAAATAGTGGAAAGCTAAATGCTAAAGATCAGTAGTTTTCAATGATCTGCCAGTCAAAAATGCTGCCTGGATACCAGTGGCAGAGTTCTTTATATATATCTATACTGACATTTGTAAATGCAAGAGCTTTGCTGCACCATCTATTTAATTAGTAATTAAATTTCAAAATAACTTTCTCTTTCTAGGAGCTGGATTTTGAAGCTAAAACAAGCTATACACTGAGGATAGAAGCAGCAAATAAGCATGTTGACTCTCGCTTTCAAAGTCTGGGGCCCTTTAGCGATATGACAACAGTGAAGATAATTGTGGAGGATGTGGATGAGCCTCCTGTATTTACTTCCCATTTGTATTCCATGGTAGTGTCTGAAGCAGCAAAGGTTGGCACCATCATTGGAACAGTTGCAGCCCATGACCCTGATATCTTGAACAGCCCTGTTAGGTAATTATGAGGCTTTGTTTATGTATGTACATACGTACGTATGCATGTTGTCCTTTGATGTCATTTTGTCCAGTGTATTTCAGGATTATTAATTTGTACCAGAAGGGATTATTTCGTTTTTTCAGCATATGTCTGTGCTGTTTAAAAAGTTTGTTTATTTTGACTCCAGTGTTGCAGTAGCTTTGATAAACAATTTATTTAAATCTCTTTAAAGATATATATATTCAGGTTTCTGAAACAAAAAAAATCACTTGATTATCCAAGTTCAGCAGCGGTCGGGAAGAATCCACAAACCATAGTTTATGTCCCTATTAAATCAATTATGCCAAACCTATTATAGAGAAAACTATGTACAAAAAAGAAGTGATACATTTTCTGGATGCATTGACAATGTGTATGTTGTAGAATTTGTATTCAAAAGAAGAACAAACTGGAGTTTCATTTGTTTAGCAAATTATATTTTTATAGTTATTTGTTTGAAAGATATGTGTTTGCATTATTTCAGCTTTATTATTCAGCTGCTTCAGGCTCACTCTTTCTATTACAATATAATGATTAATTACTTATATATGTAGTGTATACAGTCCATGCTTTGTATAATTACCAGACAAAAATGATTTTTAAGATAAAGGTTGTAAATATATAAAGAGTGGGATTTTCAAAAGAACTTAGGAGCACGAGTCCTATTGATTTTCAGCCTTAGGGGCTTCTGAAATTCCTACCAGTAGCCCTTAAGTGAAAAGACCTTATAACTAGGCCTTACAGTAATATATATGAGTAACAGTAAAAACAAAAACATTTTAATATTATAGTGCAGAAACTTGGACCTGAGGTTCCACAGTGCAAATTGTCCATATATCATAGAACTGGACAGAGTCAAGAAATATATTTGGTGGCATGCGGACGATGAAGACTCAGCAGGGGTTACAATAAGTATAAATGGTGTTCTCAACAGGATAGAGGGGATGGCTCAGATACGTTGGCTGTGTGCCTTTTACTGGTCCCACTGAGGTAAAATATCTGCCATCACCACAGGGAAAGATGTGGTCACATTTCCCTCCTACAAGGGAGGGAATGAAAAATCTGTTTCAGGTATTTCCCCCCTTCTCTCTGCATGTTTAGTGGAGAATCTGCCACAATATCATGCTTGTAATCCACATATTATGAACATATGACAAGGTGCCACATATAGAGAGTGAATTTTATGTTTGTGGTTGTGTGGGGGGAGAGGAACAGTGACAGAAAAAGAATTACAGTGATCTGGCTGTGTTTTAACTTATGTGATCACTTTCTAAGTACTGTATAGGTGTTAATACTAGATGTCACAATGCTATCCACACGATAGAAGACAGTATAATAAAAGTTTTATGTAATATTTCTGTCCCACGGAAATTCTAACCTATTTGAGACCCGTGGAAAATAGGGAAATGTATTTAAGAGAAAGTTGCTGTTAAGTGTTATTATTGTTAATATTATTCATTTGGCATACACACTGAAAACCTTATATGGTACTAATTAATTATTTCACCTTTTCTGCTGTTATCTAATTTTTATTTACACTTATTAAAGGTGATTTTGTCACTGTGTTGTGGCTCTGACTTTACAATGCAGCAACCCTAACGTAAAAATAAAGCATGTATCTCACATGAAGAGGTGATGTATGTGTTCTCTCTCTCTTTCTCAATATATATTAGCAACAGATTCAAAATAAATGTACAAACAAGTACTAGATGGATGAGTTGGCATGGACTTACTTCTGAAATTTATCTTCACTAAGCTGTCTCTGCCATGGCAATGTTTTCTGGCAGTGTTGTTAGCATCTGGTTTATAAAATTTGGTTTTAGCAAAACTGCAAGGGTTAGTGTTAGTTCCAACTTCCATCTATATGCAATCCATCCTCACTGCTCTCTTTTTTTCCTGTAAAAGGGTGAGAGTCAAATTTTTAATCTCACTTTTGTCAATTTGCACCACTCCAGCAGCACAAAGCAGCCATAAAACTAGGTTAATTGGCATCTTGATGATTTCTCTGGGCTGAAGGGCATCCCAAGGTTGTGTAGGACTCAGGGGTAGAGCAGGCCAAAATTTTTAAACAAAACTTTTTTCTGCCAAAAATGTAGATTCAGCTACATCAAAATGGTTCACTAATTTGTTTCAGTTTCACCCGATTGTTTGTGTAAAAAACAAACAAAAAAATCCTTTCCTTGAAACATTTTGTTTCAACATTTACAAAACTTTTTTTTGATTTTTTGATTCAAAATGAGTTTTCCTCTTGAAATTTCCTTTAGTTTTATTAATTAAATAAAAATGTTTAAATACTGCTCGAAATGGAAATGAAATTTTATTTTTTGATTTTTCAATTGTTTGAAAATTTCAAAAAATGATTGTCTTTGAGTTGTCCCAAAACAGTTTTTCAGAATTACAAGTGAACCAAAAAATCTGTTATTTGCACAGCTCCACAGAGGGGGTGTGATTGGAGAAAGAAACCACAGAAATAGACAGGATGTGCCAATGCCATCATAATCCCTGGGTGCCGAAATCATGCCGTGAGAAACCATTGATATAAATTAGAGCTGTTCTGAATCTGCTATAATTTACATAAAGGATCAGACTCACCAGGATTGGAAGAGCATAAAAGAGTCTTTTACATATATATATAATATATATAATATAATATATTACTTTTCTTGATCCATTTAGGAAGTTTAGATGATTATTTCAACAATATATGTTCGAAGAAGGAAAATGGATATTGACAAAAGAACTGAATTTATACATATCTTGAAATTTTGGGTGGGATATTGTGGTTATAAGATTAGACACTTCTAAACCTTGACATCAAAGAAAAATAGAGGGTGTGGTAAGAAAAGCAGGGGTTATCTCAAAAGGTACTGAGAATTATTGAGGTTTGAAATAGCTTTGGCGAAAGACCTGCCAAACTAATTTTCAAATACAACTGATAGTAAGGAATTAAAAGATTAAATCACATTGAGATCGAGTTTTAGAATCTGAGTATGGATGCAGTACTTGTAAGTAAGTATTAGGGGAAATCTCTTTTTCAGAAACATTCATTTTTTTTCTTCTTCTAGCCATATGTGTTGCAATTTATGTAATCTGTTGTTTTTAAACCAGTAAATCTTTGGCTCATCAGACTGCACAGTGATAGTGTTAATAACTGGAAAGCCTGATGTTTGGCAAGGGACTGAATCCCTACTGCTGGGCAAGACTGACTGCATTGCAAATGTGACAGGTACAGCATAGTCTCTAGGGATAACATGCCAGCCATGAAACAGTTGATGAGCATTGCTGACCAAATACACAGCAGTTCTGGCATGGAGAAAAGGAAACATTGAAATAGAAAACACAAGAAATACAATAAAATAAAAAGGAGTGTTTGCTGATGAGAAAGGGAAAGTTCTAAATGTTGAATGCCAAAAAGTTTTCATTAGCGCTTCTGTTGCTATAGAACCCTCAGCACATAATATTCTACAGTAAAGCAACACCAAGTGTATAACAAGTTTCTGCTCCAGACAACTTGCAGTCTAAAGGGACAGATGAAAGCAATGTTGTACAGCACAGAACAAACTGGCATAGTACAATATAGTACAAATGCATAATGGTATATGGTCATTATATCTGGGAAGTGATCTCGTTGAGATATCTACTGTAATTCGACCGTTCCACATTTTTACAAGGTTTGATCAGTAATACACCACAAGTGAAGTAGTTGCATTGTTATGACAGTAATTATAACGTTTGGCCAGATGATGATTCTTTAACTCACACTGAGTAGTAAATAAGCATGGTATGTCAAGAAGTCATTGTTAGTAAACCTAAAACTGCATAATCCCATCTCCCATTTTCACACAGGAAAAGTAAACAATGGACAGGGTTCTCCCTTTCCTCTGTGTTTTCTGCTTGTTTTCTGTCTCCTCCTTCCTAGCAAACAATATGTTAAGCCAAGAAACTCAATGTGTTTGTCTAATGACAATAAAGCACCAGGAGCTGGCAGTCGAATATGTAATCCCCTGACTTCCTCCAAGTATTTTTTCCCCAGACCCATAGCACAGGGTAAGACAGGAGCTCTTCCACGAGTGACAGAAGTTCTGTTTCTGTCAGTGCCAGCTCTGCTGGGAGCTGCATGAATTTGATACAGCCCTGTGGCAAGCTTCCAATTGTGATTCATATTAGGTTTGGGTTCAGGAGTATGCTATTCCATGAATAAATGAATGGCTACCTTAAGGAGGAAAGTAAGAAAAGATAAGGAAATACCTGTAACCTCACTGAAGAAGGCATTGTGTATGGGAACAGAGCCAGCATCTCTCAGCACTGTTCACTTTGTAGCCTCAAGAGGCTGCACATACAGTTTTGCTTCTTCCAGAAACCTGAGCAATACTGGAGAAAAAGAGTCAAAAACGGGGGAAACAATGAGTGCTCTTTCTATCTAATGAGAAATTAGTGAAACGTTTTGATAAACTATAGTTGAACATAGATCAGAAGTTTTCTTTAACCTTTCACCTAGGTACTCAATCGACCGAAACACAGACCTGGAGAGATATTTCAATATTGATGCCAACAGTGGAGTCATTACAACTGCCAAGTCTTTGGATAGAGAAACTAATGCTGTTCATAACATCACTGTCTTGGCTATGGAGAGTCGTAAGTTACAGTTTAAAGGTTTTATACACAGAATGAACAAAAGATTCAGGTTCAATTATAATAATTGCTTGATGGCATTGAATAAAAATATGAAAATGTAGACCTATATATCTGATCTCACTATAGATAATGTGATGAGGACTGTGTTGTAAATAAGAGATAGATAGATAGATAGATAGATAGATAGATAGATAGATAGATAGATAGATAGATAGATAGATAGATAGGACCTACCTACCTACCTACCTACCTACTCTGCCTCACACCTTGTGCAGTCATTTAGACCTGTCTCATTGCAGACAGGTATTTTATTGATTAAGACATGTCCTCTGAACTCTGTGATTATCAGTTTACTGTGCAATACCCCTTTTACCACAGATTGGCAATTGTCTTGCACACCAGTAGAAAGCATAGGTCCGTATTGCTAAAATCCATGATTGCTTCAATTTGGGGATGTAATTCAGGTTTGAGAGGAATTACACCATGTCTGCAAATAAAGGTGCTAGATTCCTAGAACTAGATTCACTCTTAATAGTAAGGGAATTGCAGGGAGATTGACTTGGGTGGGTAGATGGTACTTCTCTTATGCTACCCACAGTTACAGGGAAGCCATAAATTATGTCATAGGCCCCCTGAATTACTGAGGGGAATTAACTGAATAAATGCGTCTCATATCCATTCTAACCATGCCCCATCCTAGATGAATGGTACTATGCTGACTGGCTGTGAGCCCACTCGAGGTGGCTGGGTTTTTATGTCACCTCATTCCCATCCCCCCAGGGACTTTTTGCTCCTGAGGTTTATACATTGGAATTTGAATTTGACCCCTATGGTGAAATACGGTCCCACTGAAGTAAATGGCAAAACTCCCATTGTCTGAAAAAAGGCCAGGATTTCTATCCTAGAGTTTATTTTTCATTATGTTTCTAGGGGGTATTTTAATTCATTTTGACAGGTGTGTGCACAAGACAAAATGCAAACGAAAGGCATATTGATCCAAAAAATAACTTGTAAAGAGTCTTTGTTTGTTTATGTGTTTGTTTGTTTTGCACAGAGAACCCAGCACAGATTGGGAGAGGATATGTGGCCATCACTATCCTTGACATCAACGACAATGCCCCCGAGTTTGCCATGGAGTACGAGACCACAGTCTGTGAAAATGCTCAGCCTGGCCAGGTGCAGATCGATATTTCCAGATGTTTATTCACATTAGTTAGGCAGTAATTTCTTTTGAAAAGATGCCAGCTTTAAGATAAAAGACAGTCAGCTTATTGCAATACAAATGACACTTTGCTTAATATTTGTTTATGCTGCGCAGTCATTGCAAAGTCTAAAAACTCCACCATACTGGCTATGGTGAAAGAGCTGCAGAAATAAAAATTAGATGTGCACAAGCCATGTAAAACTCCAGATGTCCTTGCATAGCAAAATGATGCTTTTGTTTGCTTGATTCTGTACAGGGATGAGCACCCTTAATTCCCACTGATCTCACTAGGCAGTAAGAGTACTCAGCACTTCACCTCCTATATCCTCTAGCACTCCTAAAACTTAAATGTGGGTGACATAAGTTTGGCTGAATTAGGAAAAAGGGGTCTAAGGGGCACAATATCCCCTGTGACAGTTCTCTTGTATTAGAAATTGTACAAGGTTGCCCTCACAAGGTGTGACTTTCAGAGGTTCTGAGCACCCCTTCCTTGCACACATTGACTTCAGCTGGAGTTGTTTGTCCTTGGTACCTCTGAAAATCAGACCCAAAGAGATCCATTCACATTGCTCCAACCCCTCACCCCCTAGAAAACTGGAGGCCATTTTATTCCTGAAATTCACATCATCCATGTACCATCCTGGATGCAATGGCCCTCTGTATGGAGGATTTCCACTTCTGTGTTATCTCCCAGAGTCTCAGCCTTCCACCTCTTTCATAAAAGACATCACTCTTCTGTCCATTTTTCAAAATTACAACAAAATTTAAAACTACAACAGAAATTAGCATGATTAGCCTCATTTGCTCAAAAGAAACCTAGAATTGGACCAGCAGGAGTCTTGTAAGCCATAAAAAATTAAGATGGACTGACCAAATTGCATATGAGTATCTACCCACATTGTCCCCGGCTCTAGTCAATTATTCCAGATACTCATGACCACATATTCACAATTTATAAATATCAAAGACGTGAGTCTAGTGCAGTGGTGGGCAACCTGCGTACCGCATGCGGCCCATCAGGGTAATCTGATTGCGGACCGCGAGACATTTTGCTGACTTTGACTGTCCACAGGCACGGCCCCCAGCAGCTCCCAGTGGCCGCAGTTGACTGTTCCTGGCCAATGGGCCCTGCGGGAAGCAGCGGGCCGCAGGGACTTGCTGGCCGCCGCTTCCTGCAGTGCCCATTGGCCGGGAACGGTGAACCGCGGCCACTGGGAGCTGCGGGGGGCCGTGCCTGTGGATGGTTAACGTCAGCAAAATGTCTTGCTGCCCGCAATCAGATTACGCTGATGGGTCGCAGGTTGCCTACCACTGGTCTAGTCTGTTATATTTTGTATGGTTTGTCATGTTTCAGAAAATGTTGATTAAATTAATATTCAATTCTGTTTTATTCATCCTTAATTAACTCTAAAATCTGGGCTTTACATTTACACCTGTGGTTTACAGACACAGTGTGGCATTAATTGCACCCACTAATAACTGTGAGAGGCTTGTCTCTCTCTCTCTGGTGCTAGATTATATCCACTGTTATTTTCACACATAAGGTGTCCCCTTTCCAACACTATAAAACTCTCATTCCTATCCTTAATGAGTGGTGATATATTAGATCTTAACCTGTCACTGGATGAATATTGGCTACATAGTGCCTCGGGCCAGTGCAGTTTGGGGTAGAGGAAGGAAAGCAAAAGTATTTATCTTGCACCGTTTTCAGTGGGGAGATGGGAGATGAAAGTTAACGGTGTCTAAAATTGCTTACAAGGTTGAAATGTTAGAACAAGGTGTTGGGGGCAGAATGCAAGTCAGATGGCTGAAGGTGCATGATAAATGCAATTTATCACTTGACCATGAGCGCTGTGTGCATAGGGCATGAGTGTATATACTGCTTTGTATTATATAAAATATAAAACTCAATATAACTTCAACCGAACTCTCTCTTTTCAGGTAATCCAGAAAATCAGTGCTGTTGATAAAGATGACCCACCCAGTGGTCACCAGTTCTACTTCAGTTTGACAGCAGAAGCAGCAAATAACCACAACTTTTCTCTGCAAGACAACAAAGGTAAAAATATAAATGTTGTTGGGTGCCTTAGGGGAGCACTGACTTAGGCGCCTTAGGTAACCACCACCCTTTTTTCAGACACATAGTGATCATCATTTGGGTGAACTTCCCTGCCAGGGAGGACATTAATTAAAGAGCAGTCTGCCCCCTAAGTAACTTTTATCTAGAGATTATCTGTCAAGAGGAAGAAACTATTTAAATCGTTTTGAGCCTTGAGCTAAACAGCGGGGCTTCAAATCTTTTCTTTTTCCCCCAAGTGCCTTTTCCCCCTTTTTTCCCTGTATTTTTACGTCTTTATCCAAATTAGATTTTACCTTGAGGGCAGTGACTGAAAAATGTCCTGGGCCTCATGTTTTATTAATATAATTCAGGGCATAAAGAAATGAGCCCCAAAGACATGGCAAAATGAGAATTCCTTTGGTGAAACCCCCCCACACACCTTTTCAGCAACTGAATGTTGTTTTTGGAGGTGAAGGCTGAGTGCTCATTTTTAGGCTACCTACAATATTTACACATGCTGTTTAGGACTGTATTTCCCCAAAGATCTACACAGAGGACCATCATTGGCATCACATTCCCACTGGTGAAAAGAGATGAGAACACATTCCTAATTGGCGTTCTCATTAGTTGCTGTATATGTATGGCAGCTGGACATTGGCAGTCTGCTTAGCTAATGGTTGAAGCAAATAGAATACAATAGACCCCCATCTCACTGCTGCACTGCTCTATTTGCTCTGCAGTGTGAAATGGAGTAAAAAACTTGCTCTTGTAATAAAATAAACCATTAACCATATGTTGAGTGAAAAGGTACTATTTTTATGGACAATTTTTCAAACTGTATCCACACTTTGATTCACCTTTTGTCCTGAACAAAAATAAGAATACAAACTAAATATAAAATGAAATGAAGTGTCTTTCCTGGACCACAATACAAAAAATCAGCCTGTTGATAAAGAGTCTTATTCAGCTGTCCACAGTTTGTTTTTCCAATGTGCTTAACTTTACTTATATGAACAATAATAGGGAAGTCAAGTAAGCATATGCTGAAGTGATTTTATAGATCATGACCTAAAGACTCAAATGCATTTATTATTATTAATATTATTACTTAGAATACATTAGCCCTCTGAAATTCTAGGCAGGGTTCTGGGACACACTGTGCAATGTACCATAACATTGTAAAAATACACTCTCTTCCCCAGAGAACATACAATCTAGATCAATACATCCCATGCCACAGCAATAAAGTCAACAGAGGTGTAAGTAGGGCAGAAGTTGTCCGTTTTTGATTATCTAACTTTGTACATACCAGACTTGTGTGCTCAGAAATAATTGCTCATACTTTCTAATGAGTGTGTGCAAAAGTGTATATGTACTTTTTCATATGTACCACAGAGGGACAATAATCCCTGTATGTCAGGATTTGCACAGACACACACAGTTTTGTGCATCACTCTGAACATCTGGGCCTTTAAAGCACTTAAGCATATGCTTAAGTTTAGGTATGTTGGTGCCTTGTTGAATTCAGTGGGACAGTTAAGCATGGGTACAAGTGTTTACGGATCACAAAGTGTTCATTTTACTGTAGTTAATATTAGGAAAAGTAAAATAATTGTGTGTTATTCTGAACTACTGAAACTTTAAAATAAGGAAGAAAAAGTTGCAAAAGCAGTCAGTAATACACTGTTCAATTGTTTTAATGTATTTTAAAACATGTTTAATAAAACATATTTTAAAAGTGCAATACCTGCCAGATATACAGGTTTGATTCTTTATTATCCATTCATTTGTTGAGTGCAGTCAGGAACCATCAGCAAATGGTCATTTCCCACGGTCTTTCTTCAGGAGGGCAAAATTATTATTTACATCTCTTAAATTGTAGGACTAAACATTACAAATCAGTTGTGACAGCCATATCTCTTTGAGCAGCTTGATAACATTTTAAAAACCTATATTTGGGTGCTTGAGAGCTGTTAATTAAATCGCCGCTGTTCTACTATTTTATTGTTACTAGAGGCTATATGGCTTTTTATTTTCTTATGAAAAGATACCTGAGAGGTGATTATGGATTTTGAAGTGATTGGTTCCATTGCCATATGTCTTTAAGTCACTAGGTGCACCATTCTGAGGAGCTCACTTGTGACCTTGAATATATAAACGAATTGTCCTTTCTAGGTCAGTTTTAAACTCCTGTACTCTGGGTAAGCCTGAAACATGTGCAGACTCCCATTATAGATTCTTGCGTGATTTCTGTACACAAATGGGTCTTGGTGCATGCAGACAAATAATTAGATGTGCTATTACCTAATTATGCATTTGCACACACAATTATGTGTTTGTGTGTGTGGATGCCATGTTTTTTTTGTGACCCAAGCTGTGACAATGTGGATTTCAGAGGTTTATTCTCCTCTTTTCCTCTTCCTGTGTGAATCTAACTTCCATTAATATCAATGCACATTTACGGTGGGGAAACAGAGCCTGCAAAATTAGAAGTGAAATCTATGTGTGGATACACTGTGTAGCTACTTAAAGAAACAAGTGAAGTGCAAATTTTTTTCATTTAATTTACTGTGCCCCACCCCTTCTGGGATATTGATTCGTGAATGTGGCACTGCAAGTGTGATTAAAGTTTATAGGCCTCCACAATTCCAGCATAAGCCTTCCTGGTAAATACAGGCCTTAATGGTTTTTGCATGGGCTAGAACTAGATTCTCAAGCAGAACATATCATCGCAGCTCCTTATGGTGGATGGCCAGGACAAAGAAGTTAATAAAATAATATAAAACTTAAAGTCCACCAGACAGAAAAAAAATGCATTTTTACCTGTGGACTATTCCTTTAGAAATTCTGAGTGTCTTACCCTTGTCTTTTTCTTCCTCTAGACAACACCGCATCTGTGCTAACCAGGAGAAATGGATTCCGGAGACAGGAACAGGCTGTTTTCTACTTGCCAATATTCATTGTGGACAGTGGCTCGCCCTCACTTAGCAGCACCAATACCCTCACTATCAGAGTGTGTGACTGTGATGCCGACGGCACAGCCCAAACATGCAATGCGGAGGCATACATCTTGCCTGCAGGACTTAGCACTGGCGCGCTTATAGCAATACTGGCTTGTGTCCTGACATTGTTAGGTATGTCCTTGGTGTTTTGTTCATTTACACCCGAAGCACAGTACAACAACAAACAAACAAAGCCCCCTCATCTCATTTATTGTTTATCCTCGGTTTTCTTTAGGGAAGAAAAGCTAATAATCCAGCCACAGAGGCATTTGATAAAATGTAGGCAAATAATGTCAAAGGTAATCTGCCAGAAAGTAATGGTAGAAGGAATAATATCAGTTGCAGCTGATATAATAGTTATAGATAGACGTTGCAGGTGAAAAAATGGATTAATGAACATCTCTCTCGTTGAACATAATATAGCTGGTAGCGTTCACATTACTTACTGAGTATATAATATGCAAATTTATAGACAGTTTGTTTCTTTTAAAGATATTCATTTATAACATTTAATGATTTGCAAAGAGCAAAAGACTTACAGCAAATGTCACAAATTAATTTATTGATGAGAATTAGCATATTTAATTGAGTAGCATTTGCATGATGTCCTTTTGTTATACCTGCAGCTGTTAGCACAGTTGCATTTTACATTCTGTGTCAAAACTGAAACTAGAGAAGGGAGGGAGAAAAGGTGATTTGGAAATTGTGAAATCACACTAGAAGCTTAGTTGTATCAGGATTTCTCACTTCCCTGTGGAGACTAAAGTGAAATTGACTAGGCTGTGACAGTATTAAAAACTCAAGATTGTGGAGCAGAAAAGGGAACCAAGGAGCTTCCCTAATCTTTTCACACCCAGTGCAAGATTCTGGTGCAGTCCGAGTCCCAGTGTTGCTTGAGGCCCCAGCTGAGCACATGCTTAAGTGCTTTCCTGGATCAAGGCTTGTCTGAGTACTCTTGGTGAGCATATCATCCCAAAAGGAGCGGGGAGATTGTAAGGTCCACAGTTCGGTATCGTAGCCACAGAGGTAGCTAAAATACAGAATCAGTTTCGGTGGTTCCAACTGATAGGCTTTTACTGTAGTTTCCTCCACTACGTGTGCAACAACTGGATCCGGCAGTGTCCCCTTCCTGGTGTTGGCTACTTTGAAGTCTCTAAGTGCAGTCCATTGCCTCTCCTTCCCTGCAGGAGCCTGCATAGTGAATTAGGTGCATTGGTGGAGAGCAGGCCACACCTCCCCGAATAATGCCTTGTCCCTCCCTGAGACATCATATCTTCTGGTACTCTGCACTGCCCAGACAGGCTCAAAACTAACAGGCAGAGACTGCCTGGATCACTGTTAACGGAACAATAAAACAACAAGAGTATTGAGAACCCAGTCAATGTACACAGTGGTTGTACACAGGTTGTAGCGTTTCCTGTTTCTGGTGTTTTAAGCCTGTGACGGGCAAAGTATGGAGCTTTTCAAATTTGTTCTTTACTCATTTTGCTGTACTTAAATTGCTCCTTCAATACTTAATAACAGTTTGTAAGATTAATAAGGTTAAAAATGGAATGGAGACATATGGAAAAAAAAATATCACTGCCCTGATCGTCAGCACAACTAAAGAAAGTTCCTGAACACATACATGCCCTCCAATATGTGCACATTTGGATCAGTGACTAAGGGCCAGATCCTTATCTGGTATAAATTGGCATTGCTTGGTTGAAGTCTACAGGGAGGTGCAAGTTTGGCCCAAAGTGATTTACAGAAATACAATTTCTGTACTCATAGAAAGCCACTCACCCAGCACTCTCATACCATCATTTCTGGCATATAAATAAATGAGATGGTTATTTTCAAAGTCCTGTAAAAACATACCATGGTTTACAGGATTGTTGTGTGTGTGTGCGTGTGTGTATTTCTTAAACAGGAGACAGTGTTTCTCAGGGAAGATATTCAGTAGAGACCCAACTTATTAATTGTCAAGTTACCAGGTAGTAACTTGCTTATTCTATTCAGTGCAACAGGGTTGGAATGCAGCAGATAACTCATGGCACCACAGTGCTGCTTCTCATCTCTTTGAGACTGTTCACAAGCACTGGCAAAGAGAAGAGGAGAGGATCTCAGAACATATTATCTAAATAATTTGTTCTGCAGCATATGAGGGACATGTCTGCTTGCTGCTTGGCTGTTGATGTTAGGTGTCAGAAGAATTGACATTCACTACATTTTGTGGGGTTTCAAAACTGACCACCTGAATATCCCCACAAAGCTCACTTTTACTTGTCTGAATGGACATTTGCATGGCTGAGCCCCTTACCACTTTGTGCCTACAAAGTCACATTTGGATGCTTACATGCAAAGCTGCCGGTGCATGTTAAACGGCTGGCATTGAAGTTGTCCTCTAGTGAATGCCAGAGTTAGAACCTCAAAGTAGAGAGGCCAGAGGGGTGAGCTTTCCCCGCCCCTAATCTGACTGATGAAGATTGATTTCTAAACTCCATTCCACAAGAAAGTTCCAATAGTCAGTCGATTCCTTAGAAAAGCTGCACAGTATCAACTCTGCAGCAGAGCTGTTGTTTTCAACAAAAACATGGCTGTTACTTATGCTATGAAAATACATATGAAAAGTACCATGCTGGGTGTCATTCACTTTATACTGTATATAATTCTTTTAAGAAATAAGAGAGGAAATCTTTAACTCCTTTGAAAATTATATGGTAACTTCATTCAGTGTAATTTATTTTTCAGTTAACATCTCACAGATGCAATAATAAGTGTTTTTAGAATAAGCATTTAACATAGTGTGTAACTACAATTTTATTATATGTGAAAGCTCACAAAAAGAAGTATTTGCATGTAAAGTTACATATAACTTATTTCCACAGCTCAGGAATTTCCATTACATTGAAACAGCAGGTAAAATCAGAAATCTGGTTAGTAATGTGCTTTCCCTATTGGTAGTTCCATACTTGAAACGGTAACCCACCGTCAGCACCCACTTTCCCATCCCATTCTAAAAAAAGGTCTTTGCACCTCATTGTATACACTTCTATATGCTATACTGTATAATAATACAATGATTAAACTTCCAAAAGTAGATTTAAAAATTAAAATAAAAGTAGATACAAATTATTTATTAATTGTTAATATTATTGTACAACGAATGGGTCCTAATGAGATCAGGGACTCTTTGTGCAATTTTGGTACAAATACATTGTAAGACACAGTCCCTGTCCTAAAGAGCTTACATTCTAAATAAAAGATGGACACAGGATGTGAAACTGACTCAGAGATTATGGCCTGTATTTCTTTAAGTAAATGGTGTTTTGGGGTGAGTTAATATTGGGATACCCAACCTGAGATACCTTGAAGGGGGGCTGATTTTCAGATGGTGCTAAGAACCTGCGCTCTGAAAATCATCCCCTGCTAAAATCTCTCAAATTGGGCATACAACATTACCAGTCACTTTTGAAAATTTAAACCAGGTTGATTTACTCAAGGTCACCCAGAAAACCTCTGCAGATCTGGGAACAGATCTCCTAGTCCCAATCTGCTTTAACCACAAGAGCTATCTGATTGCACTAGCCATGAGAGTGTATGAATTAGAAGGCTACTGAGGCATTTCTTAGATGGTTGAAGATACCCAGCCTTTAGCTTCAGGATTCATAACACATCCAAGGCATGAACCAATAGTTTACTAATTCAAAGCCTGATGTGGTTTATTGCTATATTAGAGAATGTGCTTAAGGGACTGTTGTATGGCAATGGGTATTAGCTGTATGACATTCTTTATAGCCCTGTTTGTGGTCCTCTCTTCCGGGTTGTCTTTTGGCTATTATTAAATCTTTACAATGATGCAGCAATTGCCTTGAGTACAAAATGAAAGTCTAGAACAAAAACAGAGACAGGGAGACATGCTGGGTGACAGCCTACTAAGATAAGTGACTTCAAATTTACACACATTGCACAATGGCTTTGAGAGGCAGTGACTTCAACAGGAATATACTTGGGACTGGTCTACACACAGTTTTTGCATTGACTGAACTGTATTTGTTCAGAAACAGCTTACGGTAAATGGTTACAACCCTTCCTATGGTTGCAGTGACAGAAAGGTGTTAATTATTGGCATAACTGCTTTTGACAAAATGTATCCAAACAAGCTGTGCTGATATAAATACATTTATATCTGTATAACTGCATCCACATAAGGGCATTGTAATGATTTAACTCAATTGCTTTTTTCTACCAAGCTAGTTAAATTGGTACAAAATCTGAGTGTAGTCCCAGCCATTAGTTGTTCTGGTTGTTCATGGATTAGTTGTTTGTAACAAATGGCATTAGGTGTTTTGCTTATTAAATATAACAACCAGTGATGTTATTGTCTGTGTGGTTGTTTAGAGTTAATATGTATACCTAATGCTTGCACTATACTTTTATTTCCATTGTACAATCTTTAAAATTAGCTTTTCTAGTCATTCAGTCAGGCACTCTTTACCGCCTTGATCACTGGTTCTGTGATGAACATGGGAAAGGAAATAGGCCGTAATGGGAAATAGACTACATTTAAAATCAGACGTGCTTGCTTTAGGTACCACAGATATTTGGTTTTGGCCTGTAATAATCTCCACAGTCCCTGCAATGCAGCTAAGGCTTTGTTCATTTAGAGGTTAAATGTTATTGTTCATAGCTGCTGGAGTAGTTAGAAATTAATAATCTCTTCAAGCCATCTAAATGCTAAAATGTTTAACCTTTTGAAAGACTTCATATTTTTCTTGTCTTCAAGCAAGAGTGGGATGTACAAGGCATACTACATAAAACATTCATTTTATCTTGATCTTTATTGTACCTTTAGGCAGGCGTATCTACTAAGTTTCATATTTTTCACTTATTAGCAGGTATTTAAATCTCAAAATGAAGTCTGCTCAGCATGACAGGAGTGTGAAAACACATTTACCCTTGACTAAAGGAAGTGATTAGATGCTTGCTACATGGCAATAAAAATTGTCACACTGACATGGTAAAACATATAAAAGAAGAACTAAAAGATGGAGAAAACCCTTAGTTCTGTCTATAGTGATCTTAAATTAAATCACAAATTTATCACTGATAGCAACGTAATTTGTCTTTCATTTAAAAATATCACTTTTAGTAAGAAAACCTGTTAAGAGTGAAATTTAACCATTGCATGTAGGAGATAGATAGATAGATAGATAGATAGATAAGATTAGATGGGGGAGAGACAGTGTACATATTATGTTCACCATACTATAATTTACAACAAAACAGATTCTGCTAATACAAAAATGTTTGGCAACTACTCTAAATCTCTTTTAAAGGTCAAACTCCTAATATTTCAGACTTATGTAAACGTGGCTCCGAATAGTGTTCGCCAAACCATTGCCGCCTCAAAGTAATGTGTGTCTTTCTTGTGCCAGTAGATGTCATGCAAAAAATATAGGCTGGTGCCACAATAATTCACAATCACAAGGCATCTGCTAATAGATGGATCATTAGATGTACGCCCTGTAGCTATTACATGAAAAATAATGCATTGCTCACTATATTTGTCAAAAAGAGAAAACTTCAGGAAGAAAACTTGTTTCAGTCTTACTTTTAGAAGGCACAGAAGGTGCCCAGGAAGGAACTGCAAAGACCGGTCTTCGAAGTCTGATTGTGCTGTAGGCCAATTTGACACTGGGCTGGAAAAGCTACATAAGGAGGATGGTGTGGTACTTCTAAACAGAAAAGAAGTCTGAATGGCTTTGAGTTGCTTAGGTATTTTTACCACCTGACCCACATCTTAAATTATGCCCTGTGTGTAGCTTTACTCCTTGGTAGAAAATACCTCCCTGAAAAGATGTTCTTATGAGGATGATGTACTGCACTGATGTCACACATGAGAATACTTGGGGAAAGTTCACGTAGTTGGGAAGTGTCCCAAGGTAGTTATTTATGTATTTAATGCCCATAATTTGTCTTTGGGTTAATGGTATCTAATTTATATTTCATTATGTAGTTGCTCAATTCAACTACTCTTACTATTGTGGTATGCCCTAATATCGCTATATGTCTGGTTGTGCTTCTGTTTATATTATAAAACCTTATGTTCAGTGTTTTGCATTCTGAAACAAAAGTTCAGTCCATGAAGAAGCATGGCATGCAAAGAATCAGCCCAAAGGAGAACTGAGTTCCTTTAAACCAAAACTGATCTAAATTAGCTTTCAGGAACTTTTCCCTTTAAGAAGTACATGTAACATCCAGCAGAAGTACGTGAGTGCTATGGGGTGAAGGATATAACCCCGGATCATGCATTTTTTTACAAAAATATATTCTTAGGATAGTTTAAAAATAGCACCAAGGCACAATGCTATGAGATAGGGTGGAAGAGCAGCTTTACCACCGAATGTCTTCTGATTTTTACAACCTTAAGTATACATTATAGCTCCCACTAATCCCATCAAAGTTATTCAGAGGCTTCAACCTTAAAATTAAAAAAATCATTTTTAGGAGGATAAGTAACAGTCTGTCATGTCTCAGACATGAATTTAGTATTCACATTAATCCCTTCAAATTATGTTTATGAATAGTACCTGTTTGTTTACCAAAAACATATTTAAACTGTAAATGACTGCAAGTATATTACATGCCTGGAGTGAATCCCGTCCTTATACTTTGGCTAAGTATCTATAAATTAATCTTGGCTTTTAAGCTGAAAAAAAGAAACCCGAAGTATCAGAATTTTTTAAATCATTACTTTCGGGGTTGATCCAGTAAACGCATGCAGCCTTAGCAATTCTCATCACATATTCACAGGCACCAACTATGGTATTTTGCACATTAAAGCAAAGTGCAGTCTAATACAGAGATGCTTTTAATCCATGAACTCAGGCTTATATTAGACATTATTTAATAACTCAGAGTTTCCCAATCAAGGAACAGGTATTTTATCAGTGAACCTATGGTGGCATACTTTAATTCAATCCCTTCCCAAACTACGGTTGTTAAAATCATGCAGTATCTTTATGAATGCGCTTTTACCACTTGGGCAATTAGGAGTTCAGAAAAAGGTCTCTTTTTTCATTTTGTGGCTGTACGATTGTAATAATCAGCCTCAACTGGCTCTTAAATTTATGTTTAGCAGATAGCGTGGGATATAGCAATAAAGATGAAGACGTTAAGTCAGAATTACTGTGGAAATATATTCTGTAATATCTAAAAGGTCTTTGTTTAAAAGCCATTTTAGAACCTACTAGTGATTCAAAATCTAACTGCATGATGTGGGCATTGTGTTCCTTGGATAAGGAAAGGATCTGTGTGGTATAAACTGAGGAATAGTTCCTCTACTGGGAAAGATCTGAGTGGAGGATAAATTCAAACTTCAGCATCACTAAAACTTTGGTCTTTTGTGTTCCAGTGCTGGTCTTGCTGATTGTCACCATGAGACGGCGGAAAAAAGAGCCACTCATTTTTGATGAGGAGAGAGATATCAGGGAAAACATAGTCAGATATGATGATGAGGGTGGCGGAGAAGAAGACACGGAGGCTTTTGATATGGCTGCCTTGAGAAACCTCAACATCATCCGAGACACCAAGACCAGAAGGGATGTGACTCCCGAGATTCAATTCTTGAGCAGACCAACTTTTAAAAGTATCCCAGATAATGTCATTTTTAGGGAATTTATCTGGGAGAGACTAAAAGAGGCTGATGTGGATCCCTGTGCCCCGCCATATGATTCCTTGCAGACGTATGCCTTTGAGGGAAGTGGCTCAGTGGCTGAGTCACTCAGCTCTTTAGATTCCATCAGTTCAAACTCTGATCAGAATTACGATTACCTCAGTGACTGGGGGCCTCGTTTTAAACGACTTGCGGATATGTACGGAACTGGCCCTGACAGCTTGTACTCATAGCCTTGGAACCTTTCTATGTAAATGCACCGAAGAAAAACAAAAACTTAACATCTGGACAAAGGCAAGTTGTAAATATTTCTCCATTTTTAACCTTTTAGGTTTTTTTGCCTTGGTGAAGCATATTTTCATTAGACTTGTCCTAGGGACTGCACTGACCACACAGATCCTGAGCATTTGATGGCATTTTTGATAAAATGAGACGCTCAGCCATATCCAAATAGATAGCAACCCTCATATACCTGCAGAGGCAACTAACTTCTAAGAGTATATAGTGCACTGTGACTTCAATGAGCCAATGATATCCTAGAGATGCCTTCACAGTACTGCCATGTCTAGATTGTAAAGTCTCTAATAAGGGATAAGTAGAAGAGGAAACAAACAAAACACAATATCCCATTCAAAACAGTCTTACAATATTGTAGTTTTCTGATTAAAAAAAAACGGTTGGCAAATTTTATTTACAGTGTTGCATACAGCTTGCTTGCTCAAAAAACCCCAAACAAACAACAGACAAAAAAAAAACAAAAAACCCAGCAGAATATTTTTATTGGTGGCGATGGTGGTGAAGAGAGCTATTTAATCAGAAATCTCTGTAAATACCTAGGTTATCAAAACAAACAAAAATAATTGCAAACCATGCTAAGAAAACCTGCAATATTTGTCATCATCTTACTGAAAGAATTTACAATCCCCATAAAATAAAAAATATGGAAAGGGATTCTTAACGTTGAAAATGGGCTTGTGATGCCTGTGTAGGTACACAAAAAGTTGCTGTCTATTTGTTATTTTTTATTGTCTCTTCTGATTTGTACAGGAGAATTTATCTTTTGTTTTTTTTTTTAATTTGACATAGAGAGTTATATTTATTTTGGAGCTCCAGTCTCCACGAAATTCAGGTCCATTTTACTGCCTCATGGTATTACACGCGTCAGAACATGCTGATTTTTCTCCAGTCTCAGATACGTGAAGGAAATGAAGCATGGAAATGGAGAAATTACAGTACAGCAATCGAGCCCGCCATTCATCTCTCAGAAAGGAGCACAGCTACAAGGACACACAGTCATTCTTCTGAGCTATTACCATGTCTGAGACATTTGAATAAAATATTTGTACATTGCATTTTCGAAAGAAGACTCAGAGGTAGTTGGGAGTGTCGTTAGTGCGAGATTTAGTTTTCAAGGTCACATGTCCTATGCGCTTGGAAGACTTTAAAGACCGTGCTTTTTTCTCCCCTTCTCTTTTGCTGTTAATGAATCACAGTGAAAGACTGTTTAAAATTTCTTTCATATGTTAAGCAATGTAATGCTATAAACTCCAGAATCCATCTTTTGATCCTGATTCACATAAATATTTTCCCCAGAGGAATTAACTTCACAACACATAATTTCTACACTGATTCAGGAGTGCCAAAATAGAAGGACAATTGCAGTAGGTTAAAATATTGTACAATTAAGAAGTAGGGTTTCCTAGAATAAGACTTTTTTTTATAATTCTGACAATATTTATACTTCATCTTTCATGATTTATTATTAGAAAATAAGGCATATATTCAAGTAGTAATAACGTTTTCTTTTAATATTCTTTCCATTTTTTTCTTTTTGAAGCATATGTAGATGAGTTCCTAAATAAGGCCCTGATTTTACAAACATTATTCATGTGTTAAATTTCAGTGACTTGACTTTGCTAGGACTTCAGCATAAGTGTTGAAGGGTCGGGGCCTAAGTATGCCACAAGTAGTTCACTCTGAAAGTGCTTCTTTCTGAAAAGAGGAGCCTTACAGTGAAATCCTAATGTATGGATGCACATGGGGGTGGGGGAAGATATCCTTAAGGCTTTGTAATTCTTGCAATCCAGCATTATCAATTAACTATGTGAAAGTGGCCTTCAGCCTCATTAAAAACATAATTTTGATTATCTGCAACAGAGTTATTTAATTTGGATAACGTTTTTGTAGACAATCATTGCTTCATGATTGAGTAGATTTGCTTATAGTTGTATTAAATCTATATATATATATATATATAGATATATAGAGAGAGAGAGATAGATAAATAGATAGATAGATGACCGATTTTGTAATGGAACTGAAAGATAATTACCCATGACTTTTAGTCACATATGTAAGATTTTCAATAAAAGAAAGTGAAAAAAGTATCAAGCGTATGCAGTTCAATAAAAGTAAGGTGTTATGTTGGTGTTAAATCAGCAAGGTGCTGGGAGAACAATTTTATAATAATCTCCTTCTTGGTGGGAAGATAAAAAAATTCATGCGTTTGGATTATGAAGTCAAAAGTGCTGATTTTAGCACATATCACTCAAAGGAGATTTCAGTGTTATTTAAGTAAACAGCACAACTGCCTTGCTCTTTTCCTGTTTTATATTTATAAAAAAAAGTATATCCCCTTTCTCATAAAAATGTGTCAGCTTTGCCTTGCATTTGCTATGGGAAGAAATCTGTTCCACTTTATTTAATGCATTGAAAATTCTTGCATGTATCCATTTTCCATTACCCAATTTGAAGATGATCCTGAAACTCTGTTGTTACAGTACACACATTTGTCTGCTGGGTATAAAAAGTATTATATTTAAAAAATCTCTAATATTTGATGAGAGATATTACTATAGTACATATAATGCAATTTTTAAAAGGACTTTTCACAGCGTATCACAATTATGGTGTTTCATATTTTTTCATTGGATTAAAATTCTTTATATTAGGGGGGTTTGTTGTTGTTCTGGGACCTAATGTTGAAAGCCTTATTAAAGACTAAGTGGCTGACTAACTATAAGATCTTAAGAATGGCTAAAATGGATCAGACCAATGGTCCATCTAGCTCAATATCCTGTCTTCTGACAGTGACTGGAGCCAGATGCTTCAGTGGGCATGAATAGAAGAGGGCAATTCCGAGTGACCCATCCCCTGACATCCAGTCCCAGCTTCTGGCAGTTGGAAGTTTAGGGCATCCGGAACATGGAGTTGAATCCCTAACCATCTTGGCTAATAGCCATTGATGGACCTATCCTCCATAAACTTATCTAATTTTTTTCTAACCCGGTTATACATCTGGCCTTCATGACATCCCAGATTGACTTGTGTGAAGAAATACTTCTTTTTGTTTGTTTTAAACCTGCTGCCTATAATTTTATTGGTTGACCCCTGGTTCTTGTGTTATGTGAAGGGCTAAATAACATTTCCTTATTCATTTGCTCCTCACCATTCGTCGTTTTCTAGACCTCTATTGTATCCCCAGCTTAATCATCTCTTTTCTAAGCTGAACAGTCCCAATCTTTTTAGTCTCTCCTCGTACAGAAGCTGTCCCATACCCCTATTCATTTTTGTTGCCCCTCTGTACTTTTCCAGCCCTAAACGGTGAAAGTAAATGGTGCTACTTCTTTTTGTGTGTCCCACAAGGACAATGGAACATTCCTGAAGAGCTCTTTTGAACAGACTTTCCTTCACATTTTTTTTACAAAGTTTTCATGAAAATTTTGAAAATTTCTAACTAGCTCTTGTAGTTAATGAGAGTTCACTGAAGTCCTCATTTGGCAGAATATCAAACAATCTGCCACCCATAATTAAAATGTAACTCCTTCTGTTCCCGCCAAGTCACAACTGAGTTGTATGGTGTGCATGTCTAGCTGAAATTCCCCGAGGCCTTTACAGTTGTCTCGCAGGACTATTGACAAAGTTTGGGTAAAGCTGTCACACTCAGGTGAGATTATGGGCCAGGATCTTCACTCTGCTATAAACATGTACATCCACTGTAATCAGTGGAGTTACTCTTGTGTAAAACTGATGTAATGGAGTGAGTAATCTGACCCTGTGTTTCTTATTACCAAAGGAATAAGGTCAGTATCTACACAGCACTAATATTCAAGATAGATCTCAGTCTTTCTTGAAATAAATGATCCCGTTAGATGGACTGATGTGATCACTCCAGTACTTTTACCAGGTGTCATGACATCAACTGTTACGAAAACAGATTATTAAGGATCAAATATATTATTGCTTCTGTTGTGTTTGCTTTTTTTTCCACTGAGGCTTTTTTCTTCAAGGATTTCTCTCTTGAATCAATGTTTCCCTTCTAAATTACTTTTCTTTATTGATTTTCTGTGTATGCACACTTGTCAATATCAAAACATTTCCCGTTCCTCGTTTCTTGTACAGATTATCGGTGAAACCATGTTGTGCAATATAAAATACCAATCACTTATGTTTCCAAAGTACCCACCACTGGATGACACAAAGTCAAGTGGTATTTTCTGACATGGTCATCATGAAAAGCAAATACATTCCAAACCACACAGTTGTATGCACTTGTAAGAATACTGCAGAGCTGAAATGGGAACACACTGCTGTTGACTGTGGTTTCCAGCAAATCTATGATCAAATTCATGGTTGTAGCTGATCACATGGATGATTTTTTTTATATAGAGAGCACTTCTCCTTGAAGGGCTATGCCCATTTTAAAAATCTGTGGATAGTTATACTGATCTGAGGAATGCTAAGCAGCTTCACATTCACATCAGCACAGATAGCTGAAATAAGGATCACACATAAATGATACCTAACTGTAATATAGCACTTTTTCATCCATCCAGCTCAAAATGCTTTGCAAAAGGAGTGAAACATCATCATCCCCATTTTACAGATGAGGAAAGTCAATGAAAGCTAGGAACAGAATGCAGGTCTGCTGAGTCCCAGTTCAGAGCCCTGGCCATGACATCACATCCCCTCCCACATTGTCCCATCTCGGCACATAGATCAGTCTTGCCTATAAACAACTGTGTCTTAACTCAGATTCATCACAAGTGCAGCAGGAAACGTTCAGCACTGTTCACAAAAAATGGTTTTAGGGACGGCTAATTGTCCTTGTGTTCTCTGAGCTACAAGAGTCAGAGATCAAAACAGAGTCTGTATTATCCAGCATATCCTCTAATGGCTCAATTCGCTGTGTGAGACAAGCTTGCCAGCCAGTGTGTGTAGTAAAGCACCCTGGCTAGGGAAAAATGTCATAGTTTAAATTAAGTTTTGGCTTGCTAGGGAATCATTTTCTATAAGATGAGTGGGATACTTGAAAATACAGGAGAGGTGTTACATGAAATCTGCAAACTCATAGATCATATTGTTACTGCCAGAAAACAACTGGACAAGTATTGCCTGAAGAAATCAACTTACCTAATTATTCTGAAGATTCTGCAACAAAAGAAAGGGATGTGTGGAAATCACAAGAAAGAACAAGTGCAAAGTACTTCTATCAAGTGAAATCCTGTTGTCATTTTGACTAACATCTTCTGACTGTTTGCTCCAGCAGCCATAATAATGATACATAAAGGCCGTGTGCTGCTCCTTGTGAGGTATCTCCACTTCCTCTTTGCAAACTGAATATCTGAACTGAAGAGAACACTGGAGAAACCTAGAGTACTAATATTGTAAACATAGATATTGCTCTCTATAAACTCTCAAATCAGTGGAACATTTGCTTCCAAGTAAAATATAGTGAAAATATTTCTTAATCTATGTATACAGATTGTTCTAAAGAACCAGAAGCCAATGGGGTCATGTGTCATTATGCATTTTATCTTTATTCTCCTTAGATCCCAATAGGGAAAACACATCTCCTGCAATTAAAATGTGCATTTAACCATCCCACACACTTTTTTTTTTACGGAAAAGGACCCAGCGTCAGTGTGTATCCCAAAGAATCAGGTCAAAGAATCTTCCCTAAAACCTTAGGCCATCCCTATGCATAATGGTGTGATAGCAGTGAAGAATAATCATTTACATGTGTTGGTGATTGTATCACAGGCCCACCCCAAAAATGCTATGATTGGCTTTGATGGGAAAATCTGGTATGCTTATAATATGTTTGACACAAATGAATTCAGGAAGTGTTGGAAATATTTCTGGAACTCCTATTCCCATGAGATTTATAGTCCATTTGTTGCATATCTGCCGTAGTCTCAAACTAAGAACACAGAGCAGTTCACTTTACTCACTATGATTGCGAAGTTCCTCTGAGATGGAATGATTTAGCAATTCTATTTTACACGCAGCAACATGCCACAGTTTAAGTTACAAGAGAATTTTAAGCAGGAAGAAGCAACTGGGATTTTATTTGAACCCCGTCACTCTTCCAAAAAGCACAATGCTAATTTCCAAACAGATCCTAGCTCTCCTTAGTTACAAGACCCAACAGCTTGTAAGTTGCTGGGCCCCTCACTCCTCCCAACTATAAGGGATGAGCGAAAGAGAAGAACCAACCCAACCCTGACTTCTCCTCTGCTGGTTCCTAGAGAGAGAAGATCACGAGTCAGTATAGCTCCTCCATCTACTTTTCTGCCTCATAAACATTAGTGAACTTATTCTTACAATATCTCTAGGAGGGAGGTAAGTTTAAACCCTATTTTATGGATGGGGACGGGAAGTACTGCGTAACTAAAGTGGCACACTGATTCTGTGGCAGATCCTAAATTGAAATTCTCAATCCTAGTCTTGTTCCTTAACCACAAGAACCATCCTTCCTCTTCTGGATGTAAGAGGAAAGGCACCTCCTCTCATCTCAGGGGCTGGGGAGAAAGACCTATACACAAAGGAACATCAGATGACAAGGTGTTATAGTGACCATTAATAAGGTTAATCTGTCATTAACATCACCATTCATATGGTACTCTAGGGCTAATACTTCACCTTCAGAATAGTGTCATTTTCTACTAGTTTTATTAATAATGTTTAGGTGTTTAGCAAAACTAAACCTTAGGAATTTTTGAGGTTCATTACCTTTAACATGGTTTCTTCACTATAATGTATAGCATTCACTTTATCTATGTGCAGAAAGAGAACAAAAGATAGAAAATTAAAGTGAACCAGCACATGTGCAAAATGCCCTATGTACACTGACATTTATTGCCTTCCTTTAATTACTGCTTTGCCTCAGTACTCCACAATACACTGAGAGCTTTTCCTCTTATTGAGACTAACTGCTCATCAGTTAGGCATAAGTGTGCTATAAAATTAGACATTCAAGCCACATTAGACCATTTGAGTCTGACAAGATTGGGCAGTCTGAATTGTCTTTTTATTTCCTTACTGATTAAAAAAACCAACCCTACTGCATGAAAAATAATATCACATTGATGAGGTGGTGGTAGGAAGAAAGACGTGTCCATTAATACACAAAAGATGAAGGGTAAAATCACCCTCAGTGAAGGATAGTAAAGGGAGAGTGATAAAATGACCATTGAAAGTGGCAGGAGAAAGGATAGTTGGTCAAGTTCGATGCTCTCTCCTTTCTATCATTGCTTTATTCCCCTTCCTCTGTTAAGAGTCACTTTTCCTTGGCCTACCATCAACCAAGCATCATCCACATATTTTATGGTACTACACCTCTCTTACTAGGATGGTTTTAATGGCATAATCTAGTTGCTTTCAACATAGTGCACTTAACCTTGATGTCACAGATAATACACTTGCTCTCACAGGTCATTTCTGAAGATTGATACCTCTGCACACACTAAATATGAATAGTGTTGCAAGAGGTTTATATTTTTGCATGATGTACAATACTGACTGGGAAAATAGCATTTCACTATTTTCTAAAATCCAGAAAATGTGCCTTGTGATACTGTAAGAGATCTTCATGTAGGGCCAGATTCTGATGTCCTTACACACACTGAGTAATTCACAGGCAATTCCATTAACTTCAGTGGGACTAACAGTGGGGTAGGGTACTATTCAAGTGTATCACAAAACTTTCTGTTTGTGTGTGTGTGTGGGGGGTCACTTAATTGTCATTTTTGTTCTAATAAATGAAATTAATAGAAGGGGGGGAGAGAGGAGGACAGAGACATGAAACAGAAACGTTTTGCCTTGCTGCTTTCATTGTTTCAAAAATGATCCAGTGACAAAAGGGAGTAGTTTTGCAGGAATAAAATTTCCCCAGGGAAAATGAAATTGCCCTATGGATTAAAAAGTTCCAGTCTTAATAATGCATAATAATAGGAATGATACCAGATAGCAAGCATAATGGGAAGTATGAAATTCCCAAAAGCAACACGTTTTTGCCAATGGGTATTTACCCATACTGATCCTTATCAATGAATGAAGTCCTCAGAAGAAATGCATTTTGTTGTTGCTGTTCGTATATTTAGTAGGGAATAGCTCCATGTCTTTTGATATTTTGTTTTTTTCCCCCTTCAATTCCTAGCAGTGTTTGACTGTAGCATACGGCAAACACCCAGAGGGATAAAAAGGTGTCCTTCCTCTGATGGTATATGGTAAATCCAAGGACATTGCAAGAATTCATGCAATGTATGAGGCTAAAAATTGCTTCCTCTCATTTGAACTAAATAGATGTGGAAAGATGTGTGTTTCTGTGTTCTTTTTGTACAATTCCTGTTGGTCCCCAAGACACAATATGATTGAGGTTTTTGTTAGATATCATTTTTCTTCTTTGGGTACTTATTCATTTATTCTCCCTCACAGTGAATGTGTATATGGTGTAGAATAAGCAAGCAACACAGCTGAAGCTTGGAAATAAGAAAAGGGATTTAATAGTTTCTTCCTCTTTACTATTGGGTGATCTTGGCAAACTGGTTGCAAGGAAATGAAATGCTCATATTTCCAGAAGGGACAATTATCCTACAATGTACAGGGATCAGCAACCTTTGGCATGCAGCCCTGCAGGGTAAGCCCCCTGGCAGGCCACGCCAGTTTGTTTACCTGCCACATCATCAGCCGAACCTGCGGACACGGCAGGTAAACAAACCTGCCCGGCCCGCCAAGGGCTTTACCCTGGCGGGCTGCATGCCAAAGGTTGCCAATCCCTGTCCTACAACAATACAAAAATATAAAAATAAAAATTAATAATTGTGAATAATTAATCATAAAAATAGATGAATAAACCATAATCCAATTCTTATGACATGGCGCAACCCAATACCAATGATTAGAACCAAATATCAACACCGATAACTGGAAGCCAAAGTTTAACCTGGACATTCTGGTCCAGATGCTGCATCACTTGTATGAAGTGACTTTTATTCAAATACCTAGCAGCAGACCTGGTGATGAATCAAAACTCAAAGTGCTGCACTCTCATGGAAAGATCCTGAGATAAGCAGCAGCCTTAGGATTTCCATTTTCCTTGAGGGTGGAAATAGTTTCATATGGAGTTGGAGGTAAGGGGTTAAATTCAATGGCAGCTGTGCACATCTAGAGCTAAGGGCAAAAATCTGACCCTACGAGCATTGCTGCAATTGGATGATTAGTTGAACACCATTTTAAAGAACCCCTGGAGGCTGGAAGAGGAATTCGATTGTAGTACTGAATGTAGGGTGACCAGATGTCCCAATTTTATAGGGACAGTCCTAATTTGGGGGGCTTTTTCTTATATAAGCACCTATTACCTCCTACCCCCGTCCCAATTTTTTACACTTGCTGTCTGATCACCCTAACTGAATGATGCTATAGTGGAAAAAGTCATCAGCCTCACAATGAAAGGGGGATGATTCACTGTGTTGTAATGATGGATTACAAGGACATAGAGAAAGAAATTGTAGTCGTGGACATTTTAGAAAACAGTAATAAAATGTAAGAGGTAAGAAATGTTTAATATAGTGCATGAAAAAAGGTCATTAGGCCCACCAAGGTTCACAACATGACAACATGGTTGTGTCCTCTGCTGGTGTATATCAGCAAGCATTGAGTTCAGTCAAGCTACACAGGTTTACAGTAGCTGAAGACCTGGCACAACATTTTCAGGTAAAGGTAACAACTGTGGTACGTCTACCATTTCTGTATGCACATAGATGCATATCTGTAGTTATTCTTTATTGAGACAATGTGTGACTGTGTCTAAATCTTGTCAATTCTTCCTTTATATCTTCTGTAAGGTAAGGCCTTTCCTCTCCATCCGCATAGCTAAAACTCTTGTCCATGCTTTTATCTTCTCATGTCTCAGTTATTGCAACATCTTTTTCTCTGGCCTTGACAAATGCATTCTTGCCCTGCTCAGACTCATTCAGAATGCTGCTGAAAAGGTCATTTTCCTAGGTCATCGCTTTGATTATGTCACCTTTCATTTTGCAACGCTCCTTTGGTTCCCCCTTCTCTGTTGCATCAAGCATAAGCTGCTTGTCTTCACTTTGAAGGCCCTTCACAACCTATACCTATCTGTCTATATCTACCTGTAGTCTCTGTCTTATATGCTTCTTGGGGCACAGAACATCTTTTTGTTTTGTGTTTGTACAGTGCCTAGTACAACGGAGTCCTGGTCCACGTCTGGGGCTCCTAGGTAAATAGTAATTAATAACATGGTCAAGCAGCAAGGCCACTGGGCTTGGAGTCAGCAAACCTGAACTCTATTCCCAGCCTACCACTGACCTGCGTGGGACCTTGGGCATGTCCCCTCCTCTGTGTCTTCCATATTCAAATCTACAGATATAAAGTTCTGTATAAGGGTTAGTGTTCTAATTCTAAATACAACACATCAAATACTATGGCTTTGTACCCCCAAATAAATGTTTGTCAAGTTTTTAATTGAAGCCACTGCACATAATAATGGGTAAAATTCAGCCCTAGTATAAGGCTGGAGTAAGCAGTTTTAGGGTCAAATTCAGCAACAGTGTAATTTAAATGTTGGTTATAGGACAGCAAATGTGTGTAAGTGGCAAAGGTGCATAGCTTGAACTGAGCTGGTATTCAGGCTGTGTTCAAAATGAATGCAACTTATGTGCCAAGGGACATAGAAGGAAAAACAAGTAACAGGAGCAAGGAAGTGCTTTCGCTATTTCAGAAGTTCCTGCAAAACAATTCCTCCTTGGTCTTGATATACTGATGTCCCAAACACTTTCAGAGGGGAAAGGTGGGAGGCTCGGATAGCTGTTCATTTGTTTTCCCTTTCAGGTGCTTTTTCAAGTTCCTAACCAAGAAATCAACACCACTGGGCCTCCAGAAATATAAAGGGCAATGTCTGCTGCTAGCCTGTCTGCTCAGCCCAGTTGGATACAGTGCTATGCCCCAAGTCTTTCAGGTCCTTGCCCAGGATGCAGTGTTTTGATCTTTTGTCTAAATTTTATATTTAAACAATAAAAAGCAGGTCCTCTATCCACACTAGCTACAGCTTCTAGAGGCTCTATCCCTTGCCACTCTGTGTTGAAAGAAGGTGAAGCCCATCCAGTCCCCCGCTTCAAGTCTTACTGCAGAAGCCAAGCGAGGCCAAACCAAGCCAAGACCCTCCCCCAGATCTCCCTTCAGCTGAGTTCTCTCAGCCCTTTATAGGGATCGATCTAATCCTTTCCCAGCTGGGCCTGATAATTGAACAGAGCTGGCTGGCCCCAGCCTTCCTGGTACAGGCAGTTTTAAGGAAGAGTTTATACTTTGTTCCTGAAAAAAAACCAAGTTGAGTATATGAATAAACAAAGCCCAATATTCAATTGGCGATCTAAACTGGTGAATGAAGACATATTTTCCTGTATGACTAGGAGGAGGGTTTGAGTGTATCCTTCTCTGCTTTTTTTTCTTTTTTGTGGGGGAGGGGGAGAGCACAATATCTGATACTTGCTCTAAACCATTCCAAAACCAAAATATTTGCTCTTCAGAAGTATTATTGTAAGTCCCAGGTTGAATTAATTTCAGAGGGTAATACATTAAAAATTCAGGGAGGGGCAACTGCATCAGAGGAAAATAATTTCATCCTTCCTGCAGTTCAGTCATATAAATCAGAAATTAACAAAAAATTGAAAGCTGAGCCTCTTCAGAAAAAGGAACTCTATTGTACCCCCTGCAGACAAGTCATGTTAGCAAGCAGCATGGAGGAAACTTACATGGCTGCTGTTGCATGCCCCACACTGGGTACTCTCCTTCATGCCTCATCCCTAAAGAAAACATGACCCATACTTTGGGAAATACCAATTTAAATGTTATAATTCTAAGGAAAACAGTTCAATCACCTAAGACATCTTGGGTAAGTTCACGTAATAAGTTATAAGAAAAGGAGTACTTGTGGCACCTTAGAGACTAACCAATTTATTTGAGCATAAGCTTTCATGAGCTACAGCTCACTTCATCGGATGCATACTGTGGAAACTGCAGAAGACATTATATACACAGAGACCATGAAACAATACCTCCTCCCACCCCACTCGCCTGCTGGTAATAGCTTATCTAAAGTGATCACTCTCCTTACAATGTGTATGATAATCAAGTTGGGCCATTTCCAGCACAAATCCAGGTTTTCTCACCCTCTGCCCCCCCCCCACACACAAACTGACTCTCCTGCTGGTAATAGCTCATCCAAAGTGACCACTCTCCTTACAATGTGTATGAAAATCAAGGTGGGCCATTTCCAGCACAAATCCAGGTTTTCTCACCCCCCCCCCAATTTGTGGATTTGTACTGGAAATGGCCCACCTTGATTATCATGCACATTGTAGGGAGAGTGGTCACTTTGGATAAGCTATTACCAGCAGGAGAGTGAGTTTGTGTGTGTGTGTTTTGGGCAGGAGGAGGGGGTGAGAAAACCTGGATTTGTGCTGGAAATGGCCCACCTTGATTTTCATACACATTGTAAGGAGAGTGGTCACTTTGGATAAGCTATTACCAGCAGGAGAGTGAGTTTGTGTGTGTGGTTTTTGGAGGGGGGTGAGGGGGTGAGAGAACCTGGATTTCTGCAGGAAATGGCCCACCTTGATTATCATACACATTGTGAAGACAGTGGTCACTTTTGATGGGCTATTACCAGCAAGAGAGTGAGTTTGTCTGTGGGGGGGCGGAGGGTGACAAAACCTGGATTTGTGCTGGAAATGGCCCAACTTGATGATCACTTTAGATAAGCTATTACCAGCAGGAGAGTGGGGTGGGAGGAGGTATTGTTTCATGGTCTCTGTGTATATAATGTCTTCTGCAGTTTCCACAGTATGCATCCGATGAAGTGAGCTGTAGCTCACGAAAGCTTATGCTCAAATAAATTGGTTAGTCTCTAAGGTGCCACAAGTACTCCTTTTCTTTTTGCGAATACAGACTAACACGGCTGTTACTCTGAAACCTGTAATAAGTTATAAAAATAGTTCTGCTTTGTTATTTCTGTTTCCTGATTTGCCAACATATGTGATTGGCCAATACAGCAAATGTTTCAAATTGTGAATTCTACAGTCAAGTAGACAATTTGGGAGAAATTTTCTAGGTAAAAAATGGCTTTTCATGAGTATTCATGCTGGTGAAGCTCAAGTGCTCAAATATTGGTTGAAAGAGAATTCAAAAGTATTGGAAATAAAATTATTTTCAAATCAAAATGACTGTCCATAAAGACATGTTTTCTGTTATGAGCTCTGCTCTATAGAAGATCCTATCCAAATGAAAATTCAAGAGGAATTGAAGTTAGGACACAGGTGGTTAACGGCCCTGCTCTTTCACAAAGTCCAGTAGGATTTTTAGCAACCACAAGGGGACAAAGTCTTGGTTTTAGATCTCATCCAGCAGAATACACCTTTAGTAGTGCAATACCATTCTTTAATTCTGTGCTGGGGCAATTGTTCAATACTGACTCAGAAAGCAGAGTACTACCAACCATTGAATAGCCAATCACTCTGGGGAGTATCACCTACACTCCCTAGAGCGCTTCCAACGAATTATTGACTAAGTCTAACTTTGCTTAGTCTATTAAATGTGGCAAGATTGACTGTAGAAGAAAGGGAGGTCATATGCAATCTTCACCTTTTCATGTTATGTTATTATAGTGAAACAGATCACATCAGCCTTTTATCCTGATATGTCCAAAGCACTGCATGGGTTTTCAGCTGCACAATTCCCTCTGAAGCCACATAACCTAAAATTCTTTTGAAGACTCTCCCTTGATCTTACTTGGGGATCTTTGGTAGCTTACATAGAAAACTTTTATGATCTCTAATTATTTTTCAGTTGCCCTGCTTCCCATCTCTAGCTGCTGCATGAGGAGACATATCATTGGTCAAATAATACACCTTCTCTCTTTCTTATTTGCAGTTTTTATAAATCTAGTCACTTTGACATACAACATGAGCCCAATTTTAGCACCAAACTATCTTTCTGATTTAGAAGAATAATGAGCTGGCTAAGTTTAGAAGTGTACAGTATACGATTATCTCTCATCAACCATCCCATGTGTTGTTGTGGGTTATTTTTGTTTTGTTGTTGTTTTGCTGTTGTTTATAAATGAGTGCTTTTATTTTTGCTGACTTTTACATTCCAAGACACAAAGCAAATTAAGTACTTTTATACATATTATCTTAGGAGTCAGAGTGACACATCATTTACAGCCAACAGGCAGGACTGTGAGTCATGTACAGGGTGACATGATGTTAGAATATGAGGCTACAACCCTCACCAGCCCAGAAACAGGATGTCTTGTTTACAACTGTCTGTATTCATCAGAGAGCTGTTAACTGGGAAGTATTAAATTTAGTGCACTTTAGAAAATGTAAAATGGAGCACAGGAGACTGAGAGTATAAATTGTATTCTACAGGCAAATAAATCTAACCTTTTCCCAAGTCTAAAATAGGTATAAATACGCAGTGTAATGTTAGAAGACAATTTAGAGGTCAATCATTGTGGTAGTCCATCAATATTTTATAGGGTTGCCACCTTGGTGGCTTGAAAATAAATAGCTAGTCACATGATCTCTTAGACTTCCTTTGCTCTTGCATGCCTTCACTCTTCCCTCTGTTTCTCCCTCTCTTCATTTCCCTTTGCTTTTTCCCTAATAAATTGATTTTATTGTACAGACGCTCAGTCTTATAAAGGTAAAGATTTACCAGGTACACTTGCTAACACAGAAACAAAATCATTGGGCTGAAAAATTAGACTGCAGTCCTGGGCCCTTTAATCAGTGCCTCTCGAAGTGCTTCATTCTCTTACGGTTGTTTAGAACCAAATTCTTCACTGATTTGCATATGGAGGTTGTATTTGGTATAACTCAGTAGAGAATTTGGCCCTTAACCAAGTGGAAGACTGAGACGAGGTGTTTAAAAAATACACCCCAATCTACTCTTGCCTTTCTTCCTATCTTTGTATCCTTAAAGCTTTCAAAAATAGATCTGCTTTGTAGAAGAAATGATTAACAGGCAAAAAGGAGGTTATGACTCAGGAGATTAATAATTACCTAAGAATACTTCCCCTGTACAGTAAAATGCTCATTTGAATGGGGCTCTGGTCAATAGTCTCTGAACTGCATTATCTTCTGGTGGCTATTGTGTGGTCTGTTTGAAATGTTTGTTGTACGAGTCCAGTTCATAGAGGACAACTGTCCACATTACAACTTGACCATGAAACTTGCCCCTTTTTTGGCAATTTCAACATAGAGGGAGAGTATTGAATTGATACAGAGATTAAACTATTTTCTTGCCCTAGAACTGTTCCCTTCAGCTCATTTTTGAGCCATGTTGGTGGAGAGAAATTGGTGGATACTAGCCGCTGGTCAGCAAGAGCAACATAAGATTTCAGATGCTAAAGGATGGTAAATTCAGCATCTTTCATGAGCAACACAAAAACAAGGAAAGTAAAACAGCTGAGTAGGCTAAGACAACTCAGGCGAAGTTATGGTCACTTATAAAAACTCTTCTGATATTTAATCAGCTATCAGGCTTAACATTCAAAACCTCCAGCAGTTATGTTCTAAGGTAGGCTTCAAGTCGTCACTAGCATTTATGCCACGGACCCATTTTACCTTTTTTTTAAAAAATACAATATTACTCCAGTTGGCTAAGATTCCAGCATTCTCTGGTTTTTATATCTTTGTACCTCAACTTACAAAAACTGCAGATGTTCACAATGTATTCAGCTGTGAGTGTACATTACATATAAACTTTGTTGATCAACTTACCAACCAAACAACAGTCAATGCACTGCCAGGGCTGTTGAACTTATTTTGCAGATGTTGAAACACCCAAATTAGTTGACTGACTTGTGCAAAGACACCAAATCAATGTTAGAACAGGAAACAGAACTTGGATTCTCTGACTCCCATTTTTGTGCTTTAGCCACTAGACAATACTTTATTGTTCAAATTCGGATAATATATAAACATATTGATAATAGCTGTGGGGCGTAGACCCTTTAAATCTTTGGGGGCCTGATTCCAGTCTTACTAACACTTTTCATTCTAAAATATATAGTGAGAGAAACTCTGCTGAAGTTAATGGAGTTAAATATTGTCTAGGATCAGAATCAGGCCCTTGCATTCTATTTTGTTGCCCAGGAAAATTCATTTGCACAGCCATGAAATGTATGTGAAATTGAAAAATTTAGGACATGAAAGAATAATATTCTGGCTGTTATAGTTAGTTGAATGCTGCATATAACCACATCTGCCAAGTCCCTGGCTTTTAGCCAGAGGTGCTGGCTTTCTCCTCTGTCTTCACACACACTTTGGCTCACCTCTCACTACCTCCAGCTTTCCTGGCTGGCTATCAGAAACTTTTTTTTGTGTTATTGTTCACTTTCTGCCCGCCACTGAGGCCAACACTCCCTGCAGCTGATAGGCAAGAAATAGGTCACCCTGGCAGAATCTTCCTTTTCACAGCTCTGCACGGAGCTCTCTGCTTCTCAACTATGCTTGCTCCTGCTCCATAGCTCATTGTGGAATTGGAGGTGTTGAAGAGAAATGAGGAGACAGAGCTCCTTTTGTATATGATATCATGCGGCACCACTCCAACACCCTCCTCTTCCTCCGTGGGGAACGGTGCTCCAGAAGGGCAGGCAAGCAGCAGTGAATGCAAGGGCAGAGGATCTATGAGGGTAGAAAAAATGATAGCCTGAGAGCGAGGAAAGAGGAAACATGAATCTGGGTGTTGATTTTGATGGAGTTGGAGAGGAGATTTGTATAGTCGGGATCCATTTGAATTTTATAGTTGGGATCCATTTGAATCCCCAAGGCTTTTTGGTGTGCCAATATAGGCAGGTCTGGACCACCTCTACAGGAGCCCTTGTTTTATTTTTTGGGGTTTTGTTTTTGTTTTTATTTTTCCAGTATCTTTTCCTGATATATTCTGATATAGATGGTAGTCAGGGAATTTGTTGTACCTTTAATTGCTTTTTATTTATTTATTTATTTATTTTTATTTTTGACTTTGAGCAAGTGTTCATTAGTTTGTACATAATAGCTTTTTTACCAAAAATAATTTATTGTGAGTAAAGCCATTCATCTAAGGAAAGGAGAAAAGTTAATGCCTTGAAATATTAAAATAACTTCCTGACAACTGAATCATGCTATATTTTAAAACTGTAATGTAATTGTTTCCCTTCATCAGGGAAAAGCTAATAAAAGTATAAGAATTAAGATCATAATACTGTACATTTATATTGAGCTTTTTTTCTGAGGATTTCAAAGCACTTTGCAAGCTTCCCTAAACCCAGTAAGGTAGGTGTTAGTGCCCTATTATCCCATTAGAGACTGGGCAATGTGAAATGTTTAAATGACTTGCCAAAGGTCACATGGCAATTCATTTGCAGAACCATAAATTAGAACCCAAGATTCCTTGCTCCTTGTTCCCTCTTTCCTGCCAAGCATCTTTCTTGTAGACAAATATCCTACTGCTTAGTGTTGATGTGAAATAAGAGGAAATGGAGGCCGCCTTGTATGATTTTATGGGGGCTTGTCTATATGGTGGGGTAATGCACTCAACAGGGGTATGCTTTCTAAAGTGCACTAATGTGCTGCCTATAAATTGGTTGGTGTAGAGCAAAGACGGCAGGCGAGCCGATTTTCAATGGCACGCTGCTGCCGGCCGGGTCCCGGCTGCTGCCCCTGCTCAGCCTGCTGCCGAACCCAGGCCGGGACCCTGGCAGGCAGCAGCATGCCATTAAAAATCCTGCCTGCCCCATTCCGCTCTTCTCCGCCCTCCTCCCATGGGGGCAGGGTGAAGAAGCTTGGTCCTGCTGGCTGCTGCTGTAGGGCAGGCAAGGTCCCTCCTCCCCCGCCTCTTCCCCGCCATGCTGGGTTCCTGCCCCTCCTCCTCTCCCTCCCTGACGCCCATCAGCTGATGGCCCTTGTGAGGGAGGGGGAGGAGTGGAGCCACAGTGCACGCTGCTCCGGGGAGGAGGCGGAAAAGAGGTGGGGACAGGGCCATGGGGACAGGGGGTGGAATCAGGACATATCCCTTCCAGCCCCCTGCCATGAGCCACTCAGGGCAGGGGACTGGGAGCACCCCCATGACCCCAGCCCACACCCGCAGCCCTCTGCCCTGACCCCTGCACCCTCCCACAACCACCCATCCCTCTGCCCTGACCCCTGCACCCCCCTCACTAACCCAGCCCTCTGTCCTGACCCCTGCACCCCCCACACACCCACCCAGTCCTCTGCTCTGACTCCTGCACCCCCCTCACACACTCCCAGCCCTCTGCCCTGACCCCTTCACCTCCCCACACACCCTCCCAGCCCTCTGTCCTGATCCCTGCACCTCCCCACACACCCTCCCAGCCCTTTGCCCTGACCCCTGCAGCCCCCACACACCCACCCAGCCCTCCGCCCTGACCCCTGCACCCCCCACACACCCACCCAGCCCTGACTCCAGCACCCCCACACATACCCAGCCCCCCCATGCCCTGACTCCTGCACCCCCCACACATACCCAGCCCCCCCGCAGCCCATGCCCTGACTCTTTCACCCCCCGCATTCCCACCCCCACCCTGAGCACCAAACGGGAGCTCCTGCACCCCCACACATTCCCAACTGCACCCCTTGCACCAAATGGGAACTTCCCAGGTAAGCGCTCCACACCCAAACCTCCTGCCCCAACCCTGAGCCCCCTCCCTCATTCTAGCTCCTGGCCAGACCCTGCATCCCAACCCCCAGCCTGCTCCTTCATCCCTAGCCCTGTGCTCAGTGCACTCCCACCCTCAGCTCTGTGCATAGAGAGAGGAAGAGAATGGGCTAGAATCAGGGAGAAGGTAGGTACCCACTCTGTGTGGGCAGGGCCAGGATCCCAGACCGGCAGCGAGCTGAGCGGGGCTGGCAGCTGGGACCCTGGCTGGCAGGAGCCAGAGGATGGAACCCCAGACTGGCAGCGGGCTGAGTGGCAGCAGGCTGAGCCGCTTAGCTCACTGCTGGTCTGGGGTCCCGGCCGCTGACCCCACGTAGCCCACTGCCGGTCTGGGGTTCTGGCTGCCGGCCCCTTGCCAGCCAGGGTCCTGGCCGCAGGCCCCGCTCAGCCTGCTGCCAGCCTAGGTGAACGGAACCCCAGGCTGGCAGCGGGTTGAGCGGGCTGGCGGCATAAGATCATCATTTTAATTTAATTTTCAATGAAGCTTCTTAAACATTTAGAAAACCTTGTTTACTTTACATACGACAATAGTTTAGTTATATAATATATAGACTTTAGAGCGAGACCTTCTAAAAAACGTTAAAATGTATTACTGGCACGCGGAACCTTAAATTAAAGTGAATAAATGAAGACTCGGAACACCACTTCTGGAAGGTTGCCGACCCCTGGTGTAGACCTTGCTGGTGTGCATTAAAGGTTCCACAGTATGCTTTAACACAGTACTTTTTCAAACAGTAATATGTTAAAGCACAGTAGGGAACCTTTAGTGCATGCCAGCAGAGTCTACATGGACCAATTAATGCTCAGGATGCTAGTGTGCTTTAGAAATCACACCCACCCATAGGTCAGATTACCCCTATTGTATAGGCCAGTTCTTAGTTCACGTCATGACAATGCTGCATGGATTTTACCTTTCTGGGCCCAAACGTATAAATAATTTTCTTTTAATTTTTCTCCTGTAAACCATTCTGATTTAAGAAAGATGCAGCTGTGCATGTGAATAAGTAAAAAATTATAATAATAAAACTTTGCTCACATGGCAACAGTGGTTGACTGAAGAGTAGTAAGGAGTAGCTGTGATAGCGAAGGACTGACTGCATTAAGAACTTAAACAAAAGTCAATGCTGTATTAGATAGAAATGTGCAGGAAAATAAATACTTTCAATCTAAATATACATATGCTGCCACTGCTGTTTCCGCGGTAAACAATGTGCCACTCTGAACTGTCATTCCCCAAAAGGAGCCGTAACTTTCAAGGGATGCAGAAAGACATTCAGACCCACAACATCTCTAACACCAATTAGTTATTTTAGTTGATTTTTTTTCAGTCCTAGACCTTTATATAAATACCATGCACAATTCCCTCTCCGTATGGGTACAGAGAATGAATGGTAAACTATCAATCTTCTGGCTATCTTCATCTCTGTTTCTTTCTGCATAACCTAAGCTATAGTAAGTCATTAGCAATCAGTACCAAAAAAAAAAAAAAGAGAGAGAGAGGCTGAGAAGAAAGGCAAGTCAAGGAGCCGGGTGAGCATTTGCTGGAGCTCTGCTGTCTAACAATTTTGAAGCTCTTGTCTGTCAACCATTTTGTAAATCCTGTGCTTTTGCAAAACTGGGCAATCGAGTAGGAACAGGATTGCAGTTCTGAACAAGCTGCGGGAGGCAGTGCGTCTAAAGCCTGATCTGTACTTGAAACTTAGGCTGACAGAGCAACAGTGTCAGTGGTGTAAAAACACAGCTAGGACAAAGGAAGCGTTTTTCCATTGTCCTATCTACCACCACTTGGGGAGGCAAAACCCCTTCCATCACTGTAGTCTAAGTCTAAACTATGGGATTACAGTGGCATTGCTAGATGCTGCTAGAGCGCCGGTAGTATAGACCTCACCACAACCTTTTAGCTTGTGCGGTAATTTATACTTGTACAAAGTGGTGTACCATTCTACCATTCTGATTTTTACTCGACTCCTTTTTGCACAGATATAAATGATTACGTAAGACAATGGAGAATCAGGCCCATTCATGTTATGGGGACAAAAACTAGGACAAGGATGAATGAGCGCATTTCCATAGATCTTAACTTTGCAATAAGAGTCATCAAATAATATGTATGAAAGTGAATAATTATAACAAATATTCAAATTGTGTAAAATCTTCTAGTAGGATACCACTGTATTAAAAGCTATTTGCAAAAATATATTTCTTAGCATATCATTATCAAATGTCATAGAATTATCTCTGCAGAAATCTATTTGAAATATGCACTAATTGAGAAAACTATAAAGTTATTACTTTCAGGACTCCATCGTGCGCCTATTAGCATGTCATTCAAACTGCTGGTGGACTAAAAAATCCAACAATGTATGCAGTCAATATACAATATTTCTTTGTTAATCTTTTATATAGTCCCTTTGTTTATCTTGCTGCACATAACTTAGTTAATTTGTCATATACCCTGAGGCTGCTTTACCACCAGAGATTGTGGTTTTGCAATTTAAACAGCCTTTGTGGGATTATTCTTGTACATGGTGAAATAGTCCAGACAAGGCTTTTACAGACATGATTGACTATTTGTTTCTCATTCTTACTCATAATCTTCCTTCATAAATTCAAAATAGAGTCCTTCAGCTAAAGGCTGTTTAATTAGCTGTATTTGAACACTATGGCTCAGAGCCATCATCCATAATGTGTATTTCACCCCTGACAGATTATGGCCCTGAAGACATTGTAGCTGGTCATAGGAGGAATGCTGTAGTGTAAGGGACTTAAGGGAGGGCTTAAGGAGGACAGTACACCACCACCCACTCAAGTTCTGTCCCTGACACCTTGCAGACCCAATTCCCTACAGAACTCCAGTTTGGGGAACTGTGTGGAGGCGATGTGTCTATTCCCTCCTAGTGCATATGGGGCAGAGGTCTGATGGATCACTATAAATTGTTTAATAATTAAAAAATATTAATCTAGGACTCAGTTATGCTTTGGTAGTTTGGAAAGGGGCAGAACTTCTCCCAGGGCAGAATACACCCCCTGCTGCACCTGCACAGTCAGATAGCTCCACTGGCCAGTGAAGAGAGGCAGTATGGGTGAGTCTTCCTGGCAACTTTTGAGGTATCTTGTGTTCCAGTGCTCAAGATGCAAAGAGAGAGCAGCTTCCAAGCTTCGGAATGCAGGTTTGTCAGATTACAAAAGGTGTATCTAGCAGATATTCTTTGCCCCAGCCTCATTTTGTACATCTGCAGAACAGGCAAATGCAAATCAGCCCCTAACAAATGTAAGGGGACTGTTGCCCCCTTACTAACATTCACTGGGGGTCTTTTAGTTGCTAGCTCCCAGTACTAAAAAGGGGGAAGGGTCGATGGGGAATCAGGACCCTGAGACTGACAGCCCCCAGGAACAATGGGGAGAAGCCTATGCTCCAGGTCAGCCTGAATGACAGGGTGGGCAGGCTAATCAGAGAGTCAGGAGCCCAGAGAGGTCCCGTCCTCCGTGTGAGCTGGATTTGCCTGGGTCAAACAGAGTGGGGCTGAGCTAAGGAGAAAGCAGGGGCCCAAGCTGAGCTGGAGAGCAGAGCTGTGCCAGATCCAGAGGGACCAGAAAAGCAGCTCAGAGACAGCAGACCCTGTCCTGGGAGCAGAGCTGCAGCCCCAAAGCCAGAGGCACAGCCCAGAGAGAGCAGACTTGCCCTGGGAGGAGAGCTGCAGCAGCCAGAGCCAAAGGGGCCAGAAAAGCAGCCCAGGAAGCAGGTCAGTGCTGGGAGCAGAGTCACAGAAGCAGCCTGCAGAGCAGACCTGTCCTGGGAGCAGAGCTGCAGCAACCAGAGGCAGAGGGGCCAAAGAAGCAGCCCAGGGAGCTGGAGGCAGAGCAGCAGCAGCAGTGCAGAGATAGAGTGGTGGAGCTGGGGCTGGAGCAGTCCGGAGCTGGGTGCGGTGAGCAGCTGGGGAGACCAAGGGGGACCCTGGGCAGCAGGCCCAGCACAGGGAGACGCCTCAGCCAAGAGGCTCTGCGGGCCAGGCTTGGATCATAACCCCGACAGGGCAGGGGCGACACTGGGAAGAAGGGTCCTACCACTTAGAGCCTGAGAGCGTGTGGCCACCACCAGAGCAAGTGTCCAACCCACAGCATCCCTGCAGAACAGCCAGGGCCTGAGAAGAAGGCCTGGGACTTACAAGGAACAGACTGTGAACTGCCCTGACATTCCAGAGACACTGTTTGTGATGTTCCCTGCCACAGAGCGGGTTGATGTGTTTCCTTTAACCTTTCCCATTTTTCCTTATTCTTTTTAATATTAATTGTTGATTAAATAACTTGCATTTGCTTTAACTTGTATGTAATGGTCAGTGGGTCAGAGAAGTGCCCAGGGCAGAGAGAGTACCCCAGAGTGGGGACACCCGAGCCCCTGTCCTAGGTGACTACAGCAGGGTTGGGGGTCGAGCCCCCCAGGAATCCTGGGCCCAACCTTGTTGGGGTTACGAGGACTCTGCCAGACAGGAGAGTGGAAGCGGAGTCCACAAGGGCAGGGAGGCCACTGGGTAAAGTACAGAAGCCAGGAAGGTTCCCCACAACAGCGGGACTATTCCCCTGTTTACACAAAGTAGTACAACATGTGCTGAACAAACAAATCAAAGAATTATTGTCCTGATGTTAATGCAGGAAGTCCAGAAGTGAAATACAAAGAAAATTTCATTTAGCTGTGTTTAAAAAACAAACAAAAAATTATACAATACGTTGCCTATTGTCCAGTAGCTTCGACAATTTATCATCAATTTTCCCCATTGTGTACTCTATAAACTTTAAGTGGAGTCTGAGTGAAAACTGCACAGATTAATGAGTAGGCAGCTGTTTAGAATGTTAACAACAAGCTGCCTAAATTTACAGTCTAATTTTTAAAGTAATTTTGATCATCTCACTGTTGGGAGGCTGGTCACTGTATAGTTAATATCACTTCATTTCAATTCTGAACCTTAGTTTAAACATTCTATCCATGGTTGTTTTTCCTCCTTTTTTCTTTTTTAAACAAGAAATAAATAAAAGTAATACTTAACAGCTATGAGCCAACAACCACTAAGATGAGTTCTCTGATGACAACTTAACTGTGAAACATCATTTTTTGTTCTTTGGACGGCTCTCAGAATCTTGCTGTTTTCAATTCCTGCTTTTTGTTTAGCCCCTGTGGTGGCTTGATTACATGACTCAGCAGAAGGCGTTGGGCCTGATCCAGAGTCAGTGGAAGTTATTACATTGTCTTCAATGGGCATTTGATCATGCTACTGATCATTAGTTGGGGGAAAGGAGCCATATATTTAGCTGTGGTGTCCCTAGGTGGTTTCCACTGCACAGAACAAAGATGCAGACGAGACAGTAGGGACTTTGAAGTCTGAATTTAGGTTCACAGCCAAAGAAACAGAAGCAGCAGCAGCATTCCCCAGCTGTGCTTATTACGATGGCACAACAGTTATAATTACCGAATTTCTATATTTATAAAAAACTCATGCCTTCAAAAATATCCAGCTGTGCTTTTATCTACATACGGTATGTGACCATTTTCTATAAATAGAGAACTTTTGTAGAAATATTTGTTAACTGTTTGTTAAAATACAAAAGTAGATCTGTTATAGGAATGCTAATGATTTTTTTTTTTTAAATTCCTATGAACATAGCTTATCAGAAACACCAATATAAGACACTGGCATTTTCACTGACCAACAGTGCAAGCATTCTGTGCTTTTGACCTGGAGGGCTACGTAGAGCTCAGCTGCAGTATGGGCTATCTTGATAGGAAATTAGCAGATCTGTAGCGTTTCTGGCTAGTCTGGCTAATCTACCTAGTCACATAAGTGATGAGCATATTGGGACCAATCATGAAAATGCTGGCATCAAGCAGCCCATCAATGATATGAAGAAGCTGAACATCTAGCAGAGAACACATACACCAATGCAGGATAGATGGAGCATTTCAATGATTTTTTAAAACAACACCACCTTTGCAATAGGTTTCAGAGTAGCAGCTGTGTTAGTCTGTATCCGCAAAAAGAACAGGAGTACTTGTGGCACCTTAGAGACGAACCAATTTATTTAAGCACCTGTAGAGAGAATATTGTCAGTAATTAATGTATTGTGGATTCAGGGCAAAAGCAGCCCTGGGTCAGCATCAACACCCTGAAGGCAATGAGAGTGTCTGGGAGCAATCCAGCTGAGAACTTCAGGGAGTTGTGAAAGTGTTTGCAAGCAGCTTCTTAAGAAACATTCATCTAAAAATGACTACCTATAAATGGATTATAGTATGTAAAAAGCCACATGCCATTATATCATCAGTGCCAGTGCAGTATTGGATCTTTTTCCATCTTGGCTAATAAGATTTGCCTTAAAATTTGTGCCTCTTTTGACCAATAAATAAATAAATAAAAAATCCCCCAACAACCCAGCAAATAGCAAAAAACTGTTTATGTTAGAAAAAGTGTTTCTTTTAGTTAATCCTAATGGTTCTTAAGACTTTTTATATAGCATTTGCATACTGTTCTCCATGCAGTCGGAGCTACAATATATAATATGACTACACAAATCCTGCAAAATAGATTGCAGCTTCCTGCTGATGTACCATCCCATTTCTGCCCCCCGGACTGAATAAAGGGTTAAGGTTAAGGTTTAAACTATTAGCCTGTTTCTCTGTAGTCACTTGGGTTCCCCTGAGGTTTTAAACTTTTCACCTGTTAGAAGCTCTTCATTTTTAAAAAGTACCAAAGGAACCCAAAGCAATAAAAATTTGGCAGAAATCCCAATGTCATCAGGAAAGGGTGAGGAGAATTCAGGATGCTAAACTACCGCTGAAAATGTCAGCAATTAAAATTAATTAAAAATAATTAAGTAACTCTCTCCCATCTTCTTGTTCCCCATGGGTGTTTGTTTAATTTTGACATTACAGTTGCAGTCAACTCATGCACCGATGGAAAACAAGCTACGGATCCAGGTCTAACAGTGTCAGTGATCCACTTATTTTCATTCTTATTATCTTTGTTGTTCTTGGAGCAAGTGACATTATTAGGCCACATTCTCTTCTCATGTGCACCATTGTAAAAATGGTATAACTCAATTTGAATAAACCCAGGAGGAAGCATACCCCGTGGATAGGGCACTGAACTATGAGTTAGGAAAACTGTGTTCTATTCTTAGCTCAGACACTTACCTGCTGCATGACCTTTCATCAGTCCCTTCACTTCTCCCTCATTCTGTTTCTTCTCCCACCCTCAATCATATTCACTGCCATCTCCCTCTCACGGTAAGCTTTCAGTTACTGACATGTACTATCTGCCCTGCTCCCCTGCCATGGGGCTTTTGTGTAGCATAAGTGACCTCATTCACTCTATCACCTCAAAAGGTCCTTCCCAACAATCTTGCATTTTGTTTTTCCTCACTGGAATCAACACTAACAACAAATGGCCTATGTCAAAAAATCTTTCTTCAGCATGTCTCTCATACCAAACTTATTGAACCAGCTGACTCGTTAAAACAAGTGACATGCTCCGCTACAGATTGTCCTATCTCCTCTGTACTATCCTCACAAGAGTCTTGATTTAAATCACTTGTCTTCCATAGAGGGAGCAAAGCCAATAGGTTCTTGGGGATCACATCTATATGTGAATAACAAATAAGGGGGTAACATATCTCAGTCATTCATTCTCCTGGTAATGTATCTTCATCATAGTTTTAAATGTCCCTGTGATGGCCCTCGTTCAGGGGGTTTCTTTTTATAAGATATTCTCCTCTCCTTACATAACTTCTCAAGGTCTTTTGTCTCAAGACCATCATATGAATGTGCTCCACTCATTGGGTCTATTCTTTGACATTTAAAAACTCTCAATATCAAGTTTAAGCTTTTAACAGCTCTGGATTATGATCTATAAATCCAGTTGACCTGTGGCATGTGAATCCTGCCAAGACTATGCCAAATGGCTCTTGAGAGAGAATAGGAGTCATAGGGCAAACTGGTTGTGAGTTCTATACTTAGCTTCAACCAACAAATATAAACTCCCCAGCCTTATCATGGAGTCACAGACAGTCCCCTTGGATATTCAGATCTATTTTGTCAACCAGGCAAGCTTGATTCTGAGATAGATGGTCACTTTACATCAAGGATCACAAAATATTTAGGTTACTCCCATGCCAAAAGGACCAGTCACTTACACCAGGTCAATTTGCACCTTAAATCTCCCACCAAAGACAATGCTTGTAGACAATCCTCTAACAAACTAACTAAAGGTTTATTAACTAGGAAAAAAGAAATAAGAGAATTATTTACAAGGTTAAAGCTGGTAAGCACACACACACAAATGAGATACAATCTTAAGTTCAAAAGGTAATAGAAGCTTCTATAATATGCAAGCGTTTATGTCGTTTGGGGCTAACCCAAGCCAAGCAGCTTGGAGATTGGTTGCTTACGTTTAGGCCCATTAGAATCTTTGCCCATTAGAGTCCAACCAACGTAAAAATACCCTATCACCCTAGAGTCCAAGTTGATGGGATGAATGCTTCTGCACATAACTTCTTCATGGGTGGGTAGGTGGTGCAATCAACAAAATCTTTGTTCCACAATGGCCCATTTGTATTCAATAGTCCTTCCTGATGGGCAGGAGATAACACCTTCTCTAGGAATCCAGCATTTTGCATTAGGTGCAGATTTTTTTTCCTCTTTGGTGAGTTACAGAGTTTTAGAACAAACATTTTATAGTTATAGAGCAAACACTTAAATATTACCTTATAGCATTGGATACTGCTATTATATGTAGGCGTAATACATGCAGCATCCTATAAGCATTTCATAAAGTCTAAACACTAAAAACGTTCTTATAACACGAATATCTATTTTAACCGTACTAACCCACAGGTCAGCTAGACTGGTTTCCAGCTATGCATTGTTTCATGAGGCCCGGGGTCTTGGCATTAGCTGGCATGTGCAAACACTAAAACAAGAGCATCCCCAGAACAAAATCACTCAAAAATCAAGTCTACACCTGCAAAGCACAAAATTACCTCTCTTCTCTCAGGCCAATCTCCCCACAGAAACTCTAGTGTTAGTGCTATTGTAATTGGCTCCACCTGGTGGAACGTTGCTGTCAGCTACTCATCTCATCAATCTGGCCCTCGCACCATTTCCTCTGTTCAGTAACCAAAAAGCAAAACTTACCAGTTGCCAAAAACTGAAACCTTTTGGGATTTCAGCACCTGAAAACTATGTTTTGTTTGTTTGTTTGTTTTAAGGTTTGGCGTTTTTTAATGGAGATATGAAAAACTTAGATGAAAATCATTTTATACAAAACTGTTTCCCATTGAAAAAACTTTTAATTGAAAAATGTTGACCAAGTATAATTTTTAACCTCTCTTCATGAGTTCAGCAAATCTGGGGGTCTGGGCCAACATCTTACTAGATGAGGGTGATATCAGTTTTCTCAGACTCTTCTCTAGTCAGTATCTTCTCTTAGTCTCTATTGTTAATGTTATGCTTGCACTAGCAAAAGAATGTGTAATGCTCTTTAGCAATATCTTAGCCTTTATGGCTTCATTTTTCACAGCTCAGTAAGAGAATTTTCTCTCGAGGATACTTGCTGTCTCATCAGGTCTTCCCTTATGTAAACTACTTTGCACCAATCCCTCTATTTCCTTTAATTTATTTCCTGAACCTCATTTTGAATCAGTGTCTTTTCTCTCCTCCTGTTGGTGTACTGGGAATATACAGTCACATTAACAGGTGCCTTAGTCAGCATAGATTTCAATGCTACAAGACCTAAATGTATGGCACAAGCTTTCTTAATGTATAATAAAGGTCAGAGCTAGCCGTATAAATTTTTAGATAAAGTGCAACTATAACCCACTGGTGAGTGTGGGTTACAGTCACCCTCTGTGCCTGATCTACAGATAATATTAGGCTGTTATAGCAGTGGCTAAAGAGAGCTGTGTCTTCAGCTGAAGCTGAATAAATTAACACTGCTAGTTGTGGCGGTCCACTGTTGAATCCTTGGCAGTGGTCAAGATGGCAACCATCACAGAAGAATCATATAGGGAATTGGGCACCAGTTTCTTGGATTCACCATCCACCCACATACTGTAACTGTTCCAGGTTCAATCTTCTTCTGATAATCCAACCATCTCCACATCAATTTCCACCCATCTTTCTACTTCTTGGTTTTCTTGCCATGTGAAAACCAGTGGCCTGACTTCCTGCAGAAGAGTGTCAGCCCCTCTCAACATTTTAGCCTGCCTGCATCCTCTTGTTTCCTCCTCCTTTGCATGCTTGTTCTTTCCCATCTTAATCGTAACTCATTTACTCCATTTCCTTTCCCTTCCACCCAAGCTTTTTCTACTGTGTTGACTACTGGTCATGAGCCACGTGCACCCACACTTCTGGAATCACCTGAGAACCAATTTGAACAAAGATCCAACACCAAAAAATGTTAGGGCTCAGAGGAAGAAATAAAGTGGCTTTTTTTCTGGTACAGTTTCTGTTCTCTTCTGTATAGATTCTTATACCACGCTCATCACTGTAGCAGCTGAGCTCTTGAACACTCTAACTATAATTTCAATGTAAATATTTTGCATTTCTTGTGTTACTATAATTTACATTCTTAGAATGCGAAATCATACCAGAGTTTTTGATTTGTGTAGGTTCAGTGGATCTTCGTTTCAGTTCCCACAAGTTTACACCCATTAAATTCTGCTTTGAATTTTGGGTTCAACAGGATGTAGCTCTCATCTTGTAAGATCTCATCTTACATCTAGAGGCTACTTTTCAAAGGTAATTAGCTTACCTATTTTGACTTTTCCCATTTTATTCAAGTAGCTCAGTGACCCTCTATCCAATGTCTTCTCATGAATAATCCTTTAAAGTGGTATTTGGCTACTGGTGAGGGGGCAAAATGATATGCTCAAACAGGCAAAAATGTCCTAGTTGGAATTTTACACCTAAATTCCCTAAATTTCAGTGAGTTTCACTGAAACTTGGTGAACCACTGAGAGTTGCATGTTCATAATAAAATCAGAAGTTGGGCTAAAGTTACCAGCTGTCAGGTTTCGATAGAAAAGTCTGATAACCCCTTAATTTACTGCAGATTTTTATATAGTATCTGTACAAACATTTCACAGTAATATTAATGACCAGCATGATCCCGGCTTTCATTTGATACTTCACATGACATTCTTTGGTGAACCAGAATGTACACACCAGAATCAGGACATTCCTGTAACCCTCATGCCAGTTGGCATTAAGGGGTTCTTGGGTCACACAATGCTGGCCTTTTGAAACTTTCAGAATACCCTTCCTCATTATGGGTCTGATTTAAAGCCCACTGAGCACCACAGAAAAGCCCTCCTTGATTTCATAGGGCATTGAGCCACACTTTATGGGCCAAATTCATCACTGACATAAACAAGCACAATTGTAATGAAGTCAGTGAAGATTTGCTTGTGCCGGTAGTGAATTTGGCTCTAGCTCTCTGAAAGAAACATGGCAATAAAATGTTCTTTAAATGTTTGTGTTTTTATTGGTAATTTGTTTTTACATTAAGTTTTGCAAAGTGCACCCACAGTTTTGCAGACTTTCACATCTGCTACATTTACCTGCATTGTTGAGGTTCCTCCCCTCTTAAAACAATGAAGAAAAAAAAGTTTCACTGTGAAAAGTGGAGGCAGAGAAAATTAGTGCGTTTTTTCACTCCCCATCTCCAGTAATGATAGTATCTATTTTCTCACACTTTCATCCTTTGACCCTCATGATTTCATTACTGCTTTGCTAGCAGTTACCTCAGTTTCATCAGTTAATGGTGACAGGGGAAGCTTTCCTTTACAAGATCTTTTGTAAAGAATTTTACTTTGGGAAGCTAACTGACATCCCAGCCATTTTCGTAATGAGCTATTGATTTTCTTGTGCTTTCTCTCTATGTGAGACATGGGAACTTCATGTTTTAAAGATGCTATAACTAGGGAAGCAATTCAAACAGTATATTGTGAACCATATTTTGAGGTCCTATTAACTCTTGTTTATCTTTCTCTTGCTATTATTGTTTTCTTAACCTTTTAATGCTCTCTCTACCATGCAGACATATCTCCAAGGACTTGATAAACCACCACAAGTTTTAAGTTCTAAAGTACCCTACAACTTTTCAGAGACTCCTTTGTCTTTTCTGAGACTTCTGAAAAGTGGAGCAAAAATATTCTAAAATGGGAAGAAGCAAACAAACAAACCCCGAAACCTCACCACAAAACTTTTGTTTTTTCAAGAGAAATGTATATAAACAAAATAAACTAGATTAATTTATGGAGCAGACTCTCTGTCCTTATCCACTTCATTCATGAGGTACAAGGGAAATGGAAACCTCCTCTAACCTGCTTGGGATACCCGCAGCGAGGAGCAGCCCCTATCCCCCCCACCCCCCCAGCAGGTATAAAGCTAGGAGAGCTGACCCCTATATTGGGGTTTAGAGGCATAGGGAGTTACTGGATAATGATGTTTCCTCTCCCCCGCCCCCTCTAAAGTCAGTGGGAGCTGATGGGTTTTTAGCACTTGTGAAAATCAGGCCATTCATTTAGTCAACTAAATATGCATTTAGGAACCTAACTTTTAACATCTTGGCTTTTTCTCTTTCTCTTCAAATTCCAGTTTCTCTGTCTCAGGTATACATTTTCAAAGGCCCAGCTTCCTTTAGCATGCACATATATTGTACTTGTCTATGCACAAACTTGTGACTGCAGCGGGCAGGTACAAAGACCTGTACAAACACTAAATAATTTAAAGTCTGCAAGAAAACATGCTGTTTATGTTCACATTGGTTGGTGCAAATTCTAACATTTGTGCAAACCAAGATATAAGCATGTGTTAAGGCTGCATGCAGATATTAGAATCTTTGACACATGCACACAGGTGCATTTTCACTTTCATTATGTGAGCATCAGTAACTTTATTGGCATTTGGAGCCCAGGTAGAAGACGAGATGAAAGTGTACCCAACAAAGGGGATATGGGGAAGGGAAGGCTGGTATTGCCCATCCTCTTTTTAATCAGATATGGTCCTGAATGTACCCACTGATAGGCATTAATTCTGAATGCATCTTTTAATGAGTCACCCTTTCTGGATAGCTATACAGCTATACATATACATATACATAGTCACCCTTTCTGGATAGCTATACATACCTAAACATATTCAATTTTAAACAGGCATTAAAAGCATCTGCTTTGTTGCCACTTATTTAGCTAATATTATCAAAAGGTTCTCTTCATAAAAAGTAAGAAAGTCCTCAGAAATGGATTAAAGAAATCTCGATCCCAAGGCACCCACCCACCACAGCCTCTCTGCCCATGCTCTACCCCCACCCCTGCTTTGGAGGATTTTGGCATATATCCACACAAGAGCCATATACTAAATTTGCAAGTGGCTTGCAAGTGCTCCTTTTTTGGGCAGGCTGGGGATTCTTTTCTCATCATACCAGTGCTTCCTGCCTCTCAAGCTGGCTGGGTTCAGTTCAGGAGTGACGATAGAGCCCTCACTCACTCAAACAGAGGATTGTGTGGGTTCCCACCATCATTACCTCAGCATAGCATGGGCCAGTTGCATGCATGAGAGACAGCATGGCCCCACAAGCAACAGCACGTGATATCCCTGGAGCTGCAGCTGGTCCTGTTTGCTCTTGATCATGGGTGTGGAGTCTTCCCTGGTTCTAAAAGCTGCTGTGCCTTCCTCAGTTGAAGATGGTCTGCAGACTCCACAGATGTCACAGACAGCATGGGTTCACTTTTTAAAGATTTTCTTCGTAGCCATGAGAGCTAGAAATATTATTTTTCTAAATGAAAGCTTAGTCTGATATAATCACATGACCCCAGGAGCTGGAGACAAAAGCACAGGCCTTTTGTTCCTCCTATTGTTAATCTAACCCTGGACATTTCATTCATATATATATATATACATTGCATAAATGTTCACCATTTTTGAAACGGTTGAGTCTCCTCCAAAATGTTCCAGACAACCTATTTAATATTCATAGCGTGCAACAACAACGTAAAATAGATACATGTTCTTGTCAAGCAGGTCACCGCTTTCAATGTATTAGGGAAAGTTTCCTGAATGGAGTCAGAAATTTCCAGCAAGTAATATTAATTTAAGTGTCCACTGAATTAAAGCACATACAGTAAGCATTATGATGGGTGTCCTCATGGTCTGAGGGTTTACCAGATTCTCCATCAACCCATTCATATTTGACAGCTGGTCATTTATTTTTATTTTATTTTGTATGGTTTGGTTTATAATCATTGACCAAACGGAGCCAATGCCAATTAATGATTGTCACCTATCTATTCCTTCACTAATATTTGAGTATCTCTTAACCTTTCTTTGTTTCGTTGTTTCCCTTCTATTACTTTAATTGGCTTCTGGTCCCCAAGTAGTAAATTGTTTGATTCTGTGCTCGTAGAAATGTAGCCAACTTTTTAAATCCCTTCATTTTTAAATATTTAATGAGTCTGGAAAAATCACCTTCACAAAGACCTTTCACATCATTCTATAAATAAACTAATACAAAGCCCAGAAGTTTTGACCTCAGTTAGAAACTGAAACTTCAAGCAATTAAGTCAGCAATCATTATCACATAGGTGTATAGGAGGTTTTAGGAGATAAGAAAGGCAGAAAGCACATCTTTTTTTGATTGCTTCCCTGGAGTTAGCAGTTATTCTCCATAATAATTTGTTCTCTTCCAAATATTGCACCTAATTCTATTGCACATTTGTGGGTTTTTTTTGCTAATTGTTCCTATTGCTGCTTCTTGATCGTTGATTCCATCTAACAACTAATCTATGTGTAACGACTGAGATTCCCTCTGAATATCCTCTGTTCTAAAAAAATATTGACTTAATGATTCTTTCCTTTTTTTTGAGTAATTAAGGTCCCTGACCCCATCTAAAAGAAGGTGAAAGGTGTAAAAGTTAAGGAAAGTGAGCAAGTGATTATAGTGGCCCAAGGTGATGTAACCTGGAGTTATGGAATGAAACTAAGAAAATAAAAGTGTAGTTGAACACAACTTTTTCAGTAGTTGACTGTGAAATAATCTTCCAAGAGCACTGGGGGAAGACTGTGTCATTAAATAACAATATGTAGTAAAGGACAATGGGGTGGGGAGGAGGAAAGAAGAAAAAAGAAAACACACAATAAAAGAAGACTCTAGAGAGAAAATGGACAGAAAAAAGACAGATGGTGGCAAATGTGTCAGGAGATGGCAGGAGGGGATAAGGGAAGGAGTGCCCATGCAGCAATTCATCCTAAGGGGCTCCACCAAAATTACTTGGGAGCCAGTGTCCTAAACAGAAACAGAATGAATACAAAATGAGAATCTATGGAAGTTTGGAGATAGACCAACATCAGATTAAGGCAGCCTTTTGATGTCAAGTATTAAGCAGTGAGAACAGCTGCCTCTGGGATTGATGGATGCATATACACATGGTTGTGAGCATCTGGCCTTTGTGTGAAGGAATAGCTGAGACTCCCCTTACAATAGAGGAAACATCCACCATCTCTCTCTTTAGTCTCACTAAAGCCAGGGAAGTGAAATGTGACAAATAGGACTGCTTACATGCTTTAAAGGAGTCACATGCTGAAAATACCTTGATTAACTGGGACTTAATGACTTGCCCAAGGATCATAGATGGGCAAGAACAAAACTAGAGTTAGAATTCAGCACCTAACTTTGAGCTCTCTTGACCACATCATGTTCTCTCCTACATTATTGCTAGATTTGGTTTTTATAGGGAACTGTAGGAGCTGAGAATGCTCAGTCCCTCACAGAAATGGATCATTAGTCTCTTCATTATCTTTAATTTCAAGCAATTTATTCTATCCCAGGAGCAGTTCTGCCAAAGAGTCCAACTTCATCTATCTCGATAGGATGCGTCTTCCCCCTTCCTGTCCTCAGTGATCTGTAAACCTTCTATATTATTTCATATTTAGCCCCTCCCCCCATGATTTTCACTCCACTGCCATGTTTCTGTTAAACATGTTCACTTAAATGGAACAGTCACCTGTCTTTGTCATTAAAGGGCACCTGTTTGAAGAAGTTAAAGACCTCAGAGCAGCATATCCAAAAGGTTAATGGCAAATGAAATGGTGCATTCCAGTGTCACTCTGGACCTCATTAAAATTTAGTATCAGCTACTGGTCTTTTTAAGATTTCCAACTTCCATTGAATCATCTGATTCTACCCTTGTAATTTCGTTAATAATTCAAAAACTTTTGTTTCATACACCACAAGTCAGCATCACGCTAATAACGTTAATATTACCAGAATATAAAAATAAGGGAGTTCAGCACACAGGCAGAGGAAGAAGACTGGAATCAAGCCTTGTAGTAGCAATCAATCAAAGAGAATGTATTTTCCATTGAGGAACATCAGCCCGCTAAAGAGGACATTGTATTTATTTATATAATTAATATTTTATCATATGCTAAATAAAATGCATTTATATTGTAGGGAATATTCTTACACAGTGCAGCTATAAAATGCAAATAACAGATCATATAATGTAGACATTTCAGAGTTGTTTAATGTCTGTGAGCTAATACTATATCACCAGACTTTGCCATTCAAAAGATAGAGAGAGAAGAGTGTTAAAATGTGTGTGTGTGTGTGTGTGTGTGTGTGTGTAAATCTTCATCTCTAGACTTTGACACAACTTGTCCACAAGTGGAAGATAAGTAGGGTGCAACTTTCTCAAGTTAATTAGCTAATAGGGCACCAATTATTTTTTATTTATTATTTTTACTTATATAGGATGAAATTTAACCGTGGTGTAAAGATCCAAAAAGAGACCAATGCACCACCCAGGTAAGCAAGGACTCAGACTTAAATGGTGCACAGACCTTGTCTTTGCCCACTGCACAAGAGTGTTAATTTCATTTCTTGTACCAGAGGTGTGCTAAAGTATTTTACAGAAAAACATATAGACAAAGTCTCTGTCCCAGAGTGACCAGACTGTAGAAATCTTTTTTGTTCTGACCTCTCACATATAACAATATCTAATGAAGTATGTAACCTTACTAAGACATAAGCTAAATCCCCAGTTGGGATAAAACGGTCTAGGTCTAGTTGAGGATCTTGCTCTTTAGAGTGTTGACTTCAATTTCCAGTTTTTTTTTTCAAAATTATTCTTTTGACAGTCATTGCAGCTCTTAGGAAGTATCTCTTTTCACTTTGGCTTAGAGAACAGACAAACAGTGTTTGCCAATGATGTGGCTCTACACAGAGAATTTAAAGAAAGTCTGAATAAAGAGGAAAGGAGTACTTGTGGCAACTTAGAGACTAACAAATTTATTTGAGCATAAGCTTTTGTGAGCTACAGCTCACTTCACTCACTTTTGTGAGCTACAGCTGTAGCTCATGGAAGCTTATGCTCAAATAAATTTGTTAGTCTCTAAGGTACCACAAGTCCTCCTTTTCTTTTTGCGGATACAGACTAAAATGGCTGCTACTCTGAAACCTGAATAAAGAGGAGTGCTAATAAATCAATTCCATAGTGAACCCAAGTGTCATAAGGTTTAGTCTCACAATAGTAACCCCAAAAGAGTCATACTAGTATAGGATAATCTAAGGTTGTGTATTTTCCTTACACTTACAACGTCATACAAGTTGCATAATACACATATGATACAACTGAGTTCTGAACACTCATAGAATCATAGAATATCAGGGTTGTAAGGGACCTCAGGAGGTCATCTAATCCAACCCCCTGCTCAAAGCAGGACCAATCCCCAACTAAATCATCCCAGCCAGGGCTTTGTCAAGCCTGACCTTAAAAACTTCTAAGGGAGGAGATTCCACCACCTCCCTAGGTAACGCATTCCAGTGTTTCACCACCCTCCTAGTGAAAAAGTTTTTCCCAATATCCAACCTAAACCTCCCCCACTGCAACTTGAGACCATTACTCCTTGTTCTGTCATCTGCTACCACTGAGAACAGTCTAGAGCCATCCTCTTTGAAACCCCCTTTCAGGTAGTTGAAAGCAGCTATCAAATCCCCCCTCATTCTTCTCTCCCGCAGACTAAACAATCCCAGTTCCCTCAGCCTCTCCTCATAAGTCATGTGTTCCAGTCCCCTAATCATTTTTGTTGCCCTCTGCTGGACGTTTTCCAATTTTTCCACATCCTTCTTGTACTGTGGGGCCTAAAACTGGACACAGTACTCCAGATGAGGCCTCACCAATGTTGAATAGAGGGGAATGATCACGTCCCTCGATCTGCTGGCAATGCCCCTACTTATACATCCCAAAATGCCATTGGCCTTCTTGGCAACAAGGGCACACTGTTGACTCATATCCAGCTTCTCGTCCACTGTAACCCCTAGGTCCTCTGTGAATTACATTGTATATGATTAACTCAGTCTTGAGCAGTGGATCAACCACGGATTTTTTAATGACCACATACTAAGCCTATGAGTCCTGAGTAGTATTCATTGCAAGATCTTTTTTCAACAATAACATCATTAGGGTCTTGACGTCTGTTCCAAAACCTGGGTACATTTCAGCATATGCAAAATCATATAAGATAGTCCATCACACACACAATATGGGAAACAGAGTGGGAATTTTACCGTTGGCGACAAAGTGGCATTTGTTTAAATGAGTCACTTTCATTAGATCTATAGTAAAAGAAATCTTTACTGAGAAACTATTGGAAGATTTCACTTTATTTGCCAGTATGTCCACAAAAGAGTGAATACTATATGCTAGAATACCATATGCCATAAAACAAGGGAGATTTGCCAATCTGCAGACAAGATCAATCCAATAAAATTGCTGGAAGCAAACGGGTGTCTTAGCATTATGCCTGCAGCATGTGTGCAAGGCGTTTGCTTATTTTCTATAAGACAATTGGAGTTCTCTTTCATACATGGGCATGAGGTTAGCTTGTGTTATGGAAGTACAGTATATGGCTCTGAATGTTTCAGAATCCATAAAGAGACATGATTAATAACTGAGAACTACTCATAAATATACAGTAAGAATCATATTGAATGTGATGCTGTATAAATGAAGGTTGGGTTGATTAAGTTCTCCAAGTGAGGTACAGATTTGTAGTTTCTTTATAGAAAATATTGTATTTTTTCCTCCTCTTATAGAAAATATTTAGAATCTCTTCATTCTACAGGGAGTCCTCAAACTTTCAACACAATTCGTTCCTCAGAATTGCGTTGTGAGTCAAAACGTTGTAAGTCGAAACCATTTTTCCCATAGGAATCAATGGTATGAAGGGGGGATTGGTTCCTGAACCAAGGATTGATACACTATTTTCACCACAATAACCCAGATTTTTGTACTAAATGAATTATCGATGACGAATGTTGCAACATCAATGTATTTTGTAAACAGCATTCAAATAAACATGTAAAATCACGTATGCTACTCAGGATGCTGGCAACACAGGCTCAGAAAGCCAGGGAGAATGGCACATGTGCTGAGCCTCAGCCAGTGACTGTTTAAGCTTTCTGATTGGCTGAGCCCAGGGCCAGGAGCCAATCAAAAACAAGCAGCACCTCTACTCGACAACAAGCTACCCTACTGCCTTAAAGCCAATCAGAAGTGACCCATTCCAGCTCCATACCAGTATAATCACCAGGAAGTGATTTCAAGCGAACGTTATGCAAATCGAGCATCATAAGAGAAAAACAGGTGTCATAGGGGTGAAACGGGTAATCAGTTGAAAAACATCGTAAGTGGCATCCAGCGTAAGCTGGGTGTTGTAAGTCTGAGGACTCCCTGTATTTGAATAGATACTTGTGAATTTTCCAGGGTAACATGCAGAGCAAACAGTTCAGTATCAGCATGATGTTCAATTTCATTGTGCTAAACCTCCCCAAAACCAAAGATGGAACAATTTCCATCTGTTTATGCTGGCTAGAATTTTGCAAAGAAAAGGGGAGGAAGTTACCCGTCACTAATATCTGTGAGACAATTTTAAAGTGTTGTGTAGGAATTTCATGTACAATTTATGTTTGTTATTGAATCAGTGCACGAAGCTCTGGATATGCTGCTTTCTATCATAACACTGTTTTTCAAACACTTTTCATAGATGATAAAACTCAGTTTACATGGACTATGAATGTAACATTCTCAAAGGAATATTAGGGCCAAACTGAACCTCAGTACTAAAACTGGTTGGAAATTTTCTGACTAATCCTTCAATGGAACATAGGCAGGTTTTGAAACTTTCCTGCTGGGCAGTTTCCACCGGAAATCTGCCTGGTTTCCTGCCACCTCACCTGCTCAGCTCCTTGGCAGCCCACCTGACCAACTGCCTCAGAGTCAGGACCTTCCAGAGTCCCTGGATCAAGAGCAATCGTCTATGCAGACTGCTCCAGGGTCAGGTGCTCCTGGACTTCCAGCCTCCCTGACAGTGAGCCAGGCTTATGGCAGCCCTGGGAGCCCTGGCTCCCATCCTCATGGCTCACCCATGGTTCTCAAGACTTGTCAGCTCCCAGGTCTCCATCAGCAAGCCAAGAACCTAGAAGCCCTGAAAACCATGGTGTTGTATCAACCAAGCAAGGTACTAACAAGTTTCAACAGGACTTTATTTTCAAAGTGGAAACCTCTTTACCAAGCTGCTGCTGCACCCTCTGTAGCTTTCTCCCAGCCTCTCAACTCCTCCCGCTTCCTTCCTGTTTCCTGTCCTTTCAGACTCCCAAAAGCCAGTGCTCCCAATTCTAATAATTACAAGCAACATCTGAGCACCACACATGGCTGGACCAGGATCTTAAGAGCTTGGGTTCCCAGGTGCAATTCCGTTTCAAACATTTTTAAAAAATTCAGTTATTTCTAAACATTTTTTCCAGAATTTCCCTTGTGTGTGTGAAATATCAGTTTCTATTCTTCACTCTGAAATGGAACAGGGCTGGGGTTTTTTGGTTTTTTTTTTTCATAATTTCTGAATTTTTCATAGAAGGGATATTCTGACTTTTGACCAGTTCTAGTTAATACAGTCAGATGTGGTTTTAGGATTTTAGAGGCCCTAAGTAATGAATAAGTTTGAGCATTTCATAAAACTCCCATCTCTGCATTGTTCTCCAGGTGGTATGGCTCTTTTATATCTTTCTACAGTTCTCCTAAAATTTATACTGAAGACCAGTCCCTTCTCCAGCTGCTTTGTGCTAATCCTGCAGTGCAAAGCTACTTGAAAGCCATCATAACAAGTTACCTGGTGATTCTCTTGGAGAAAGTGGGATATCCTTGAGTGTAGAAGTAGCATAGCTACTCTTTGCCAGCCCCTTTTGTTTTCCTGGCATGGAGAGAGGTGCGGGGAGTGGTGGGGGGGAATGTCAGAGGCACAGCCAGGTTGATTGGAGCACCGCTGTACCCTAGTAATACCCAGCTGCCAGAATAGCCCATTAGGGAGCTTTTGCCACTGGGCACAATTTAGAACTTCCCTAACACTGCTATAAATTATGCCTGGGCTCAACTGGCCCCCAGCTGACCATAGGATCCAGGGGAGAAGTACAAGTAACATAAAGACACCTTTGCCCTCCATAAGCAGTGCCGGGGGGTGTGTAAGAGTACAAATAATGGGCTTGATTAAAAAGGCACATTGCTGGGGATTGCTGTGAAGATGCACTGCTCTTGGGGGAGCAGCATAAAGCGTATTATCTACTGCATGAAGAGATAGTGTGCCTACTATTAGCTATCCCCTGCCCTGAATCACTGTGCATCTCTGTAAAGGATAGATAGAATTTGTCCCTAGATGATTTTCAGAGAGGGGATGGCAAACTTGTATGGGTGTCCAAGGGTTTCTTCCTTAGGAAGAGCATTTTTAGTGTGATCTGGCTCATGCCAGAGGCAAAACAAAGAAACAAACAAACCCTCTTTATGAACTAGGGATGACAATTGTCTGTAGCAAGGATGGATAAGTACTACTGAGTAAGGACAAGAGCATGGGGAGATGAACTCCACCAGAGAGAGAGGGAAATTGACTCTCCCTCCCTTTCAGTTAGAATGCCATTATGGACTGTAGGTGTTTCTGATGGTTCTGTTCTTCGGGGTTTATGGCTTCAGGTTTCTAGAGAGGAGTAAATTCAGGGAGGCTGTAATTTGTAAATTTCTACAACAAATTATTTGTGTAACCCCTGACTTTTTTGGGGCTAATATGTCTTTTGCAGATCTGATGTCTTTATTGTCAAACTGACATTGATTTCCTTTTCAGAAATCAAAAATAGGTTCAGGTAGAAAAGGAATCACACCATTAGTAAAGGTGTCATTCAGTATTTATAGGAAAATACAATTCAAGTTTACAAAGAAAATTATTGTAGTAATCTATTCAAACCATATCCTAACCTGGTACAGAGTAATCTTAATTATTAACCTTAAATTAGTTACTATATGTAGTCTAGAAACATAGACTCATAGGACTGGAAGGGACCTCTAGAGGTCATCTAACCCAATCCCCTTCAACCCACCCACTCAGCCCAACTAAGCAAAATTCAACAAAATATTACAACCCACATGAGAGTAGACTATTGTATTACTTGAACTCCACTAGGTAGTTACAAATGCGCAGAAAACAGAAAATGTGGACAAGGATTAAAGGCCAAATAAAAATAAAATAGAGAAAACAAGCAATCACATGTATAAAAAAGACAATAAGTATGAAGTTAAGAAAAAGAGAATATGGTAGTTGGATGTGAGTTTTATTAGATGTAGCCTGTATTGTTTTTCTCTGAATTTTCATCCTTCAAATGCAGGAATTATACTGAAAGAAATACTACTTTTCTTGATGTGTGTGTGTTTGCATGCATGCATGCAAATCCAAATGAGGCACCTGTATCAATGGTGGCTTGATCTGTCTTGAGTTACTTAATACAAGTATTCAAATGATATTCCTGAAAAGTCTCCATTTAAAGCTTTTTTTTAAGCATAAGATGCCTTTTCAACAAAACCAAAACAATTCATAAAAATACTAATTTTGTTCAATGTTTTTTTTTCATGGTAATAATTTTTCAAACATTATTTTTAATGTGGATGGGTGGGGGGAAGCACCTCCATATCTTACCTTTTTACTGGAAAAAAGGTTGAGAAAAATCACTGAAAATTTTGAACAAAACATTTTTATTTTTTTTATGTTAAATATACTTGTTTTTTTTCCAATGAGCTATTATCATTTGAGGGGCCCTCTGGACTAGTATCATTGTTTGTCCTTGCTACTGCCTAGGGATCTGACAGAAATCCTGTAGTTCTCTTAACACACACTTTACTCAGGCACCTCCCATTGACTTCTAGTAAAACTTTCATTTACTTCAGTGCTTCCATTATTTTCCTGAATCTGGAGGAGAAATTTGCCAAATCTGAGATGAAATGTACCAACTTTGGATAAATATTTGCAATTTTTAGAACTTGTATTTTGCTATTTTAGCTGTATGAATATATTAAAGAACATATAGTTCAAAAATATTTCAAATCCACATATCCCTGAAAGGTTTCAGAGTAGCAGCCGTGTTAGTCTGTATTCGCAAAAAGAAAAGAAGTACTTGTGGCACCTTAGAGACTAACAAATTTATTCACGAAAGCTTATGCTCAAATAAATTTGTTAGTCTCTAATGTGCCACAAGTCCTCCTTTTCTTTTTGTGGATATCCCTGAAAGACAAAGATGAAATGTTGCCAACATAAAAACAGGAGAAATTAAAATTGTAAAATGTTGTGACATTTCATCTGTCATGAGAATCTATTTCTCTGCTCAGTCCTAGCAAGGACTGCATTTTGACTGCAGAGTCAGTTCTATGATTAGTTGTTTATTCCATTTAAGGTACTCTTCCACGTCTATTAAAGACCATTGAAATATTTTTTGTTTTGTTTCTGGTAACCTTTCACAAGTCATGTTTTTATCCACATCAGAGCCCCAGTTTTAAGGTTGTCTTAGGGCTTTAGAATGTAATAATTAAATCTCCTCTCCTGCAAAGGCTGAATGTGCCTAAATGCATAAAGTTAAGCACGTACGTAAGTCTTACAGCACTAGAACCCAAATCTATAAAATTATGTTTCTGCTTCTTCATCTAGCTGCATCTCAGGACAACTGTAAATGCTTCCTTCTGTATTGAGATGTTGCCCTATAGATTAAATCTAAACTTAACATCTATAGTTTGGTTAAGGTTGTGAAGAAAGCAGCTGCTTTGTTACTTTAGTGCTTTTGCGTCAGCTGAAATAATTCTTTCCAAAACTATATTTCCCCCTCTTTACCACAAATTCATGGTTGCAAAAGAAAAAGGCAATCGTACCAGAAATAGCACAGAAAGAGAAGGTGATTTAGTGTAGCCATCCTTACAGCATGTTGTGTGCTGGCTGACTTTTATCTTGTAATTGTTTCTTGAATCTGCTCCTAAACCTTTTGTTCCCTGGGCAGCGCCATCTTTTGCATAACACACCATCAGTATGCGTTACTAATACATCACTGGCATGACAGCTTCAATGGTGTACTGAAGCAACAGCTCATCAGAACAGCAGCACACTCTGATGATTTATCACTGTAACACATCATCAGAATGAGGCAGTCTAATAATATATTATTAAAAAAACCTACACAGGTATTATGCAGGAGTGAATGCAATTTAGGCACCGGATTGAAAGTATGCAAGAACACTTCCAAACTACTGTCACTGATATTTGCATTCTTGCAGGGAGTCACATACTTCTCTCCTAGACACCTTGTCCATTTAGCTCTCACCCTGAAGCTCTAAGGAACATCTGAGGCTGCAACTCAGTGGTACTATCTTTTTGGTTTGTCTTGAAATGAGACAATGGTTTTACTATGCTCTAGGGTCTGGTTTTATTCACATCTCTGCCCAGGCTAATGGAGTCATAACAGATCTGTCCATAATGGACTAGTAATGTGCTTCGGAGAGATGCTTTCAGAGGGTGCATCCTGAAATATGATGCAGTCAAATGGGATTATATCATTTATTATCACTGGTTACAAGGTCAAAGTCATACAGCATAGGAAACATGAAATGAAAATTGGATATACAGAGACTGCATACTTAAAAATGATCTAGTAGATATGTTCTTGCTATTGGGAAGCTTCGCTACAGGGAAGGATAAAATAAAATGAAGAAAGTTTATGAGAACACCTTCTTAGAAGTTTTGGACTGACATTAGTTTTGGGGGTTGCCATACATGCTTACCAAATCTAATATCTACTGAGAGAAATCAGTAAAATCTTTCTCCTTTGGTCTCAGGTCTATTGGTCTCTTTAGGAGCCCACATGCCTTCTCTTCTGAGTACTCTGAGGAATATTGGCTGCATATCTGCCCTGCCACCCCAATTACATAATTTAAACATCTCACCCTTTTTTTACTACAGCAGTTTGTATGGCTAATAACAAAAGACTTCAGTATGTGCTAGGGGTATTACATTACCTGCAGATTTCCCCCATCCCACTAATCCCTGTGGTTGGGTCATTTAAATAATGGGATATTGGGATGTTCCACTTATTGAAGGAGTGCTTTTCAACTTGTATTACTTTTTTTCATATTCAGTGTTCTACATGAGAGACAAACAGGGCGAGACTCTGTTCTCACACCTTTGTAACCCTACTGATGTTAAGGGAAACTGCTCCTGATTTATACTGGTGGAACTGGCAGCAGGATCAGGCTTTTAGACTCCAGAAGGGGGAATGCAAGACTCTTTAGAAGCCATACCATAATAATAAAATAATAATAATTAATAATAAATAAATTTTAATGGTTAAGGCTTAATATTTTTTCATATAAGAACTAAGTTGAAGAGAGACTGGCAATAAAAGGATGGTTCTTTAGTTAACTCTCAGAGAAGAATGTTTTCTGCATGACTTATATAGGCTATTTAATAGCAAATATGATGCTTATATATTTTCAAAGTAGTGTACAAATCTTGGCAAACTAATCCATTTATGCTAATCCATTTAATGAAAGCACTTTAATCCAAGTGACCTTTCTGAGTCATGCAGAACTTTTTTCTCTTTCATGAAATCTTCTCTGCAAATCCTTCTTCTAGCGGTCATTTTCCTTTCCTTAAGAGCCATGGAATCACTCATAGGAGCAGAACTGCTTGAGGCCACTTAGGCATCAACCATAGATACAAATTATCTAGAACTCAGGAGGAAGCCACTGCATTTTTTTTCCCTTGGACTGCGGAGTTCAATGTATTTGTACCCTAGCACCAGTGCTTCCTTGGATCCTATTGAGGCTGCAGAGCATAGATCATCTTGAAGTATGAGGCACCACATCTCAGTGAGTGCTGAAAGAGACTTCAGATCTTTCTTTTTGAAAAGAGTCTGTTTCAAGACCACTACAGGTTCCAGAGCAGGAATTTATCTGTGGATTTGCAATGGTCCTTGGGTCCAAATCACTCCCCTACTGAAAAACGGCCCTAATTCTGGCTTACTTTTTATGTAGGGGCAGCACCAGTGTAGTCCCATTTATCCTTGAATTGTGTGAAGGTGCCTCCCATAGAATGGAAGTGAAGGCTTCAGCTCTGTTAGGGAATCATATTTAAGGTAATTGGCCCTCTCAGTTCTAATGGCTTCGTCTGCTTCTAGGGAACCCTTCTAGTTGAGAGTCTCTTTGGTCAATCATTTGCATTCAGCTTTAGTTCTCTGTCTTTGGCTTGGGGCTCCTCTCTTTGAGGTCAGGAGTTTCACACTCCTTTCAGGATATGTGGCCTATAGAATGTGTGGCCTTTGATTCTACCTCATCCTGGTGCTGTTGGTGAAACACTTGCTAGGAAGAGGAGAGATAGGTGATGTGTATGTCTATACACTGAAGGACATTGTAATTATATGACTGCTCAGTGCTGTGGTACACCAAACCTCTTAAGCTACCCAAACAGCATGACTCAGAGGTGAGCACTTAAGGCACTTCAACTGCTAGCCCAAGTGGTTCTCACCTTGTTGTATTCAACAAGCACTTAGACTCATAGCTAAAGTAAAGAGATAGTTTACTAGATTGTCAGAAAAGGAAAAGACTGTAAATACCCTAGCTATATCAGTTTAAGCAGTTACATGTCAAGATAAAACATAGACATTCCTGTCTTGGGCACTGAGAGCATCTAATCAAAGGTGAGGGCTCCTCAGGCGTAGAACCTAAGGTGATCTCTCCAGGGTAGTCCTCTATTAAAGGCAAGTAGGTAACTTGCCAATTTCCTGGCCAGGATCAGTCTGTGTTGTCTTATTGTGGGGCCCCTCTGCATTGTCCCTCTGCTGCTGCTGCCGCCACAGCATTTCCAGCATAACCTCTGCTAAGTGGCCTGCTGCAACTGGGGTGGTAGCTAGGCTACAAAAGGCCTCCTATAGTCTCTGGCTCTGTATATTGTCCTTAACAAAGACTTGCTAGGAAGAGGGTCTAGCAGCCAGTCAGAGTGCACAGGCTACCACACAAACTTCAAAACCATTCCAAGCTACTCATTTTCATATGTCTTTTTACAAAATAAACTATGAAAGAAAAAATGGTTGTGAAAAATCTCACCCTATAAAAAATGTACTACTGATGTTGTTTGGAACATATAATATCTCTGAAGCATATGAGACTGTTCACATAATTACATTTGGTTAAAATATATCCACGTTAGTGTTAAGTGTATCCACATTAGTGTAAATGGCTCTTACAAGAATATACGCAAATGGCATTTATTTTTTTTTAGTTCAGTCTTACTTTTGAAAGTACATTTAGTTTTTCTCTCCTGGATTTGTTGGGAGTGTCCTGTTTACACTGCATTATTCTCAGGCAAACCTCCTACACATGATCATTCTTCAAAAGGATTCAAATTCCCAAACCTCCATCCACTGTCAGATGATATTTTTTAAACTCAGTTATTTGCCATCAATTCAGCAATAGGATTCCCTGACCAATTTTAGAGGTCATCAAAGGAGGTGAGTTGTTCCTAGGCAGTGATTTAGAGAGGTTTAAATCTTGGCTTATGCAGACTTCATTTTTGGCCTTCTGTGCCATGTCTAATATGAATTGGGGTGTCTCATGGGTACTGTCACAAATCTCCTGTTCTTTGTTATCTGTGTGCTGCATTTAGCTACACTGATTTGTCTATGTAATCCAGGCTTTCATTGCTATCCAGAAGAAACACCAATTTACATGAATCTTCCAATATCTTATAGCCCTGTTATTGTCCCCGTGTCTTTTATATGTCCAGTAGTACTAGTTGGATTAGCTGAATGAAAAACAACACTGAAAAGAATGAAATGATGCCAGTTGTCTTCTTAGCATCATTTGGTTGGCACTTATATGAAAGAGTCTTTAATTAGTAATGTATTAACAGTATCTAGCATTAGGAACCTGATGATGCCAAGGACACAGAATTGACACACAAGTAATGATAGTCACATGATAATAAGCAAGATGCATATTGCAATCTAAGCAGTAATTATTATATTCACCTAGATTGCTTCCTAGATATTTGTTGTGTCTTGCTTATTTCTAAGACTATAGGCCCCGGTCTAGCAGAGAACATTAAAGTACATATTTAACTTTAAGCACATGAGTACATCCATTACCTCCAGTGGATCAGGTCCATAGTTTACTGTTTTTTGGTCCTCTCGATGCCATTATGGACAATCTATGACCCACATAGGGTAAGAATATTATTGATGTGATCTAGATAAACTCAGCATATTTTCTGAGAGCTCAGTCCCTTCCACTGACACCTGGTCAGGTTTTATATTAATTTTAAAATATGTCTTCTGCTTTACAAGACCTTGTATGTCCTTGGAGTCTCACCTTAATAAGCTGTTCTCTCTTCAGATTCTTGTTGAGGGCTAAGATCTCAAGATGCCAGTCTGTTGATTGTGCCAAAATTGAAGCTGAAATAGCCAGTGGAATTCCATTAACATCTAGAATGCTGAAAAGTACTTTTCAAAACCAAAGTCAAGGCATTTCAAAATTACATCATGTTACCTGCATTCAAATGATCATGCATGTGACAGGTGGGGGCCTTGCTGGTCGAGCTGGGACACCTCCATCTGTCCTGTATGGGGGTGGTCCACTCTGCCACTCGGTCATGGGCTTCCCCGTTAAGTGGGTAATTTCTGCCAACTGTTGCCCAACCCCCAGATGGGGTCACCTAAATGGGTAATCTGTGGATTCTGAGCAGCAAAACAATCAAACCATCTGGGGAATTAGCCCCTGGTCAGGGCAAAGCAGCAAGCAGGCTGCAACTCCTAGGTGGGGCAGAGTAAGCAATTAGTCTATAACCCGGTAGCCTCCTGGCTGAGGCAGCAAACAATCGAATAGCCTGGGGAATTAGCCCCCTGGGCAGGGCAAATCAGCAAGCAGACAATGAGTCTATAGGCCTCACATCTCTTGGGGCTGGGGCATAGTTTAGGCAGCTTCCTCAATGGGCAGGGGCCTGGCTTCTGCAGCTGGTGAGTCGTCTGGCAGGTAGTCCCGGTCCCTGGGCTTTACCCCCAGTACCTCTGCAAGATCCTGCAGTATACCCTCTTCCTCTTCCTCTTCCTCTTCCTCTTCCTCTTCCTCCCCCACCCCCACCCCCACCCCCACCCCCACCCCCACAGACTGGCCTGAGCTGCCTCCTTTTATCTGAATTCTCCACTTGGAGCATGTGCAGCCGAGAAGAGGGGGCATGGCCACCTGGGCCCACAATGATTGGTCCACCCCTGGCGGTCCAATGCGGGGCTGGTGCACCCCATCGGTGCATTGAATTAAATGCTCAAATTGTTCCATTCAGGCATGTTGTGTCTCTTATTTTCAGTCTCCTCACAATGCCAGTTTATTCTTGTTTAAAGAACTTTGTATTGTATTTTGTACTGTACTGTGATGGGGTAGTTATGTGTCTAAGCTTCAGGTTTGAAACCATTGCTATGCACATCAGTCTGAGATCTGAGCACTTCGTTCTCTTCTTGTTATGTCATGTATCATCCACTAAAATCACTGACATGCACATTGAGGGCAAATGAGTCCCCAAATTAGTGCCATAGGGAAATAAAAGATGCCTCACAGACGCAAGCAATTTAGAGGCTGGTTCTCATTTACACTAAGGCAGCTGTACACCACTCAGGCTATGTAAAGCGGTGTAAATATAATTTGGCCTCATTACACTGCCAGAATGATGTAAATAAGAATCAGATTTCTAAAATTTAATTAAAGTGGGCCTGATTCTCCATTGCCAATTAATAGAAAATAAGTGTAAAACATTCTGATTTAGTAGCTCTTCACACCTACTTTGGATTCACTTAGCAGTGGTGTAAATGACTATACATATATAAACAGTAATCATTAATAGGTCAACATTTGCTAACAAGTGCCACACAATTTTCATAGTTACCACAGCTGTTTCCTAGTTTAAGTAAAGGGGGAAATTCAGTAGCTGTTTTTTAAAAAAATTAGCAGATTACTTTACTTTAAATGTAATAGTGTGGTGTTTCCTGGGAGTGCCTAGGGTTGGGAGGCTTCTCTCTATCACCAGCCTTTAGTGTGAGGAAGTTTGTCTGTACCTATCGTGGATCAGTTCCCTAACTTCACCGGCCCTGGACAACACAAGCACTGCCTTCTTGGCTGCTCTCTCTCTCGAGGTGAGTTATAGGCACACTCCAACCCCCATGCTCTGTGAGTATCTCCCTAGAGTATCCAGCCCCTGTTCCACTGGACACTGACAGTGTTCAGATCACTGCTATATACCCCACCTTACCAGTTTCACTTCAGATCACCACTCCACTTGACACATAACACTAAGAAAAGTTTAGAGTGAAAACAAGTAGAAGTTTATTTAACAAGTATAGAGATACAAATGATAGCAAGTAGCAATTTTAGAAACAAAAGGCAACAGAGAAAATAAAATCATAGTTCACATTCTAGAACCTAGACTTATTTAACTAGATACTTTCATGTCTCACAGAGCAATGTTCACCCAAAGTCCTTCCAACATTTTGCAGTCAGTCTTGGCTGTGGTCTTCCAATCATGAGACAAGTCACTCTACCAGCTTGACTCCTCGATGAAAAACCTTGCTGTTTGTTTTCTATCTTGAGCTATATCATAACACTCTATTGCCCTTATTCAGAAACAGGACATCCTCTTGCTGGTTATTTTTTCCTGTATACTCCTTTCTTGTAGATTTTGTAATCCCTCAGTCAGCATCTGGTTTACTGTGCAAATAGGCATATATTCTGAGACACACAATACACAATGACAAGACAGGAAATAAGCATATGTTACCCCCTGGCAGAAAGGAACCTGTCCAAGACATGTCACCTCCTGCTTACTTGCCTTAAGAACATAATTTTGAATATAAATACATACCTCCATAAATATTATATATGCATACATTTCACAGTGATTATGATGTCCAGTGGGCTCTCTCAGTAGAGACCTCACATGTCACATGAGTGCATTATTATGCATATTTCTGACCCTAGGATCCCTGTAAAACTCTATGCACCCTCTGTGCGGCCCCTCCCCCCCGCCAGGTGCCACCAAGAGGTCCCTGAGTCACAAATAGGTATAAACAAAAAGTATCAGTTATGTAGCCCTGCAGGATCTTAGATTGTATATGCATATTGTTCTGTACAATTCAGATGCTGATGCTAACACTGTCTGTCTTTAATGGTTGCTGTTTATGGTATATCCTGTTCAGAAATCTGGTGAGAATATGACCACATGTGACATACTAGCTTTATACTTATAAATACCACTTAAAAAGCAAGGCACCTTCTACCACTTTTTATTTTTAATTCCAATTACTGGAAATTAATTATATAAATAAAAATTAAAATTAAGTTCTTAACGAGCTTGGTTCATAATGCATGTTGTCCAGGGATTTTATTCAGATATATTTAAACAGCATGATAAAATGTAGCTCTAAGAAGCATTTGTTGGCAAAAATTAAATTCTGAAATGTAATTATAATTTTACCAATAATCTTTCAATGCACAGTATGGCACTGCACCACTATGCATGAAGGAGTATGAAAGATAAGAAAATAGAAAGGGGGATTTTTTTCTGTAATGGGATTACAGAATGAAAACAGACTGTTATGTAAATTTACTAATTACTACAAGGCTTTCCTAGAGTGGTATGTTGACAAAAATCAATAATTACATTTTCTAAGTTACACTTTTAAATACAGAATGACTAACAGTTTTCCAATATTTAAAAAATCGGGTTAGTCTTAGATAACCTAAATATTACAAAACCAAAATAGCATTACCACATCAAAGAGACAGATAGTTTGATATGTTATGTGTCATATATAAATAGTGTTCCTGGCACTACCCCCAAAGCATGAGTTTCTGTCAAGGACTCATGCCCCTGTGTGACATCCCACTGAATACTACTGGGCGTAGGCGCAGGGGTCCATTGCAGTGGCTCACATTGCAGGATTAGGTCCCACATAATATAGAATTGTGACATTCTGGGGTGCAATCCAGACAAGTGAGGGGCTGTGTCACTCGTGCTCTGCAACCTGAGATGCCTCACAATGCTTTGCTGTTCTATCTTTCAACTTGGATCACTCACAATCAGCATACGGGTCACACCCTGAGTGTCAGTGAAAAGCCACAACCCTGGTCCAGCTACTCTGACCCCAGCAACCTGTCAGCAACACAACAAGCACACTTTTGCTTCCAGCGGCCTTGGTTACTACAGTAAAAGCTTTGTTATCTAGCATGTTGGAGGAATGGGGGGTGCCGATTAATCAAATATTCTGGTTAACTGAGAAAAAAGAAAAGGAGGACTTGTGGCACCTTAGAGACCAACAAATTTATTTAAGCATAAGCTTTTGTGAGCTACAGCTCACTCATACTTTACCAATGGATTACCAATTTTCAAAGAATTAGAATACAATAAAATGAATAAAGTATAAAATACAGTAGTACATTATACAGGTATTCACCAGTCCAGTAGTAGTACTGTACTGCAGAGTGGTTGGTTTCTTGAAGCATTTAGGTGTATACAGGTAAATTTTTCTATACAGTAGGTTATCTTATGACACTACATATCACTAAGGGCAGCACATGGCGTACATCCAGATCACTAAAAATAAACAACACTAAAACTATACTGTGTTGTCAGATGCCACCGGTGTGGTGCTCTGCTCTGTTCAATGTTGAAAACAGTGGGCTGCATGCACGTGTTCCCTCTGTGTGCTGCCCCAGCTTTGCGCAGATAGCTGACACAGCAGACCCCAAGAGAACCCCCAATGACCACAGACTCCGATAAGGTATGAAGGCACCCAGCCAGGTTTATTGCCAAATGAAACACAGTCTCTAGCTCCCCGGATCAGATGTCTACAGTTCTGCTAGTACGTATGTGCTCCCTGACAATGGACACAGCTCAGTCAGTGGTAGGACACTCCACTGCCCCCTAGGCTGGACAGAGACACTGCCCCAGGGATGCATTCTTGTACACAGGTACGAACAAGTTACACATTACTCCTGACATATTGAGGTGCAACCCCCTCTACGTAACAAGGTACAACCCCTCTATGTAACAAGGTGCCTCCTCTCACCTTGTGTATGTTGGTTCAAACAAAACAACTCTATCCATCATACTGCCCCTTTGCCCCTGTCTTTAGGATGGGTCAGCTTGTTCCTTGTTATGTGTGTGGAATGTGCAAGTATCAGAGTGTTCTGTATCTCCAGTGTCTAGTACCTTTTAGGTATATGTATTTTTGCAACATCAGCCCTTTCCTTGCGAGCGTCTGTGAGCAGGGCCTGCCTCTGGCTCACAGCTTAACTTTGCTTTATGTTAGCAAAGTTTTGACCATTACTTTAGCTCAGGCCTTAGGCCTCATACCGGGCCTCTGATACAAGGGTTTATGTTTCAGGACCTTATTTTACTACATACTGAACATAATTTAATCTTTCTTTGATGATTTAGAAGGCACTTCAGGATCTTGCCGTGCCTCGGGGTCATCATTGTCAGCATCAATTAACATTGTTTATATAGCAGGTGTAGGAGATTGGGCTGAATCTGTAATGACCCTAAGACACACCCTGGGAGCTGCTTTGTTTTATAAATCCCTGATGTCAGCTTGCTTACTTGTCTTCTGCCTCTTTTGCATAAAAGTAGGGTGCAGAATGTGCAGTTGCACACACTCCTTGGCAGTATAGTAGTCCTGGTTGCTAGATCAAAGATTTGTATTGGGAGATATCAGAAATGCTGGTTAATAGAGCTTTCGAGTTGATAAAGTGCCGAATAACACAGCTTTTACTGTATTTTCAGGGCGATCCCAACACACTCCTAATCCTGAATTTCCTCCCAAAAATGTGTGTTCTGCACTGTCCAGCCCTCTCTTGACAGTCCAGATAGTTTAGGTCAGTTGCCTCTCAAAAGGGATTAATATCCTACAGTTTGCTACTTAAAATGGAGTTAGCCATTCAGTTTAAACACAACACTGGATTAGTTTTGGTTAAAGAATAAAACAAGTTAATTTAACTACAAAGAGTTAAATAGGTTTTAAGCGAATACAAATATAAGGCATTAAAGTCAGAAATGCTTACAAGAGAAATAAAGATAAAATGCTTCCTCATACTAAAACTTAAACTAGACATGGTTCAAGGTGAAATCCCTTACCACATGTTCCCAGTAACACTGCTGATCAAATTCTCAAGCCAGGATCTGCTCCGAAAGGCTATTGCTTTTTTCTTCTTAGGTGAAAGAGAGAGATGGATCAGGAGAGATACCTTGAGGTCTTTTTGCCCCTCACTTTTATAGTCCAGTCCCCCTTTGAAATGCATTTTTCTGAGGGTTACTCCTAGATAAACTTCATTCCCGCTTTGAGGACAGAGACAGGGAGTCTTGTGGTGAAAGAGGTTCCATGCTGTTCTTTGTTAAAATGAAGATCAGTTTGTTCTTGTCTCCTTTCATTGCCAGAGAATGGCCACTCTACTGGTGATTCCCCATCAGCTTTGATGACACCAGGCTTCTGTCTTTGAGAAACTGGTTTACCCAGATTTGGCTGGTAAACACATTTCATCTTATGTTTATAGCTTTACATCTAATATTGCTACACACATTTAATCATGATATTATTGACTAATGAGTTATTAGTTTTCAAATAATACCTCACAAGGCATAGTTTGTACAAAGATTATTGCAATAGTGGGTAGGGTGTGAATACAGGGGTGCAATCAGTCAAAACTGAAAGAGTAAGTTTGAGGTGAGCCTTAATATGCAATCATATATATCACTGTAGAAAACACTATCTAAATTCATGTTTTCATTAGGTAAATGCCTACAAGTCATGAGCTCATGGGAGGTTTACTGGAGTAGGGATTGCAGGATTTGTTCCAACAGTAGGATTGAAATCTGATTTTAAAGAAGGTCCTTTCCATCTAACTCTAATTTCAAAATTCCACCTGTATTCATCCATCCCCTGAACGTTTTTTGAAACTCATACTGATGTGTGACAGTAGAAAAAATATTTTGTTAAAATGCTCAAATGGTGTTCAAAGAATTATTGAAAAAAATGAAAATATGTTTTTGGTCCTGTCTGATGTTTCATGTTCATGGCACTCATGAGTAATGAGGCTATCTACATTCATGTAATATAAATATAGCCTGTAGGAAGCTATAAGATACCTTTTATACATTTAAATACATTAACAGTGTTACCTGCACATTACTAAATTGCAAGTCCAATGGCCTTGACTATCTGGGGTATTTCATTTCCCAAAGAAGAACAGGAAAGAGCAGATTTTCTAATGTGCCATTTTCTAAGTTAATAATACTGAGATACCATTTAGAAGGAACATTACATTTGTTCTTCTGAAAAATATAGCTATAACACCACTTATTTTGATGGACTCTGAAATAAGTCTTCTCCTCTTGCCCAGTTCATTACACAACGTTTTACATAAGTTAATTGCAAATTATATGAAACAAATTGTAATCACTCAATGTTAAGTTAAGCACTCAAAATTCAGGAAACATGAAAGCTATGGTTGGGAAAATATCACCTTACTGCACTCTTGTGAGTGGAATTGAGGATGGTGGATCTGATTCTTCAATGAATTCCACTTGTGCCACCATTTACATGCATGAAGAACGAGCAAAAAAAAAATTGCACTTAAGTAAAATCAGTAAGCTGTTCATAGATTTGATACACATAAAAAACAAAAACAATTTTCTTGTTATTGACATGGTAGTTTCATTATAGTTTTATGAGTGAAAATGTTGATTTCTGGTGAAAGGAAGGTAAAAGTTTTATTAATTGTTTTATAGCATTGTTTTATAGGATGGTGTGGATTGCACCCTCAGCAAGTTTGCAGATGATACTAAACTGGGAGGAGAGGTAGATACGCTGGAGGTAGAGATAGGATACAGAGGGACCTAGACAAATTGGAGGATTGGGCCAAAAGAAATCTGATGAGGTTCAACAACGACAAGTGCAGAGTCCTGCACTTAGGACGGAAGAATCCCATGCACCGCTACAGGGACCGAATGACTAGGCAGCAGTTCTGCAGAAAAGGACCTCGGGGTGACAGTGGACGAGAAGCTGGATATGAATCAACAGTGTGCCCTTGTTGCCAAGAAGGCCAATGGCATTTTGGGATGTATAAGTAGGGGCATTGCCAGCAGATCGAGGAACGTGATCGTTCCCCTCTATTCGACACTGGTGAGGCCTCATCTGGAGTACTGTGTCCAGTTTTGGGTCCCACAGTACAAGAAGGATGTGGAAAAATTGGAAAACGTCCAGCAGAGGGCAACAAAAATGATTAGGGGACTGGAACACATGACTTATGAGGAGAGGCTGAGGGAACTGGGATTGTTTAGTTTGCAGAAGAGAAGAATGAGGGGGGATTTGATAGCTGCTTTCAACTACATGAAAGGGGGTTCCAAAGAGGGTGGCTCTAGACTGTTCTCAGTGGTAGCAGATGACAGAACAAGGAGTAATGATCTCAAGTTGCAGTGGGGGAGATTTAGGTTGGATATTAGGAAAAACTTTTTCACTAGGAGGGTGGTGAAACACTGGAATGCATTACCTAGGGAGGTGGTGGAATCTCCTTCCTTAGAAGTTTTTAAGGTCAGGCTTGACAAAGCCCTGGCTGGGATGATTTAATTGGGGATCGGTCCTGCTCTGAGGAGGGGGTTGGACTAGGTAACCTCCTGAGGTCCCTTCCAACCCTGATATTCTATGATTCTATGATTCTATGATTCTGGTCTGTGCAGCATGGTTACAGGCAGAATTGGAATGACATAGCAACAATTTCTGAGAATAGTAATTGCCTCTCCTTTGGGGGGGTCCTTTCTACTGCCCTTTCAATCTATTTGTCCATTTGATGATTTTTTGTAGTGCTATGTGTGAACAGGAATATCCATTTTGTGGGGGAATTCCACTAACATGACATTTCTTTTGGTTCCAAATCAGAACACAACACTGATTTTTGAAATTTCCTATGAATTTTTTTTAAATAAATAGTTCAATCGAACATTCCATTTTGATGGAATCTTAATGTTTTGTTTTGGTTTTAATATACACATCCAAACAAACAAAAAAGCCATTTCGGAATGAAGCAATGAAATATTCAGTTCCAAAAGTGTCAAAAGAATTTTTTTTTCCAAAATGACATTTCATGACATTCACATTCCCCTGGAAAAAATTGAAGAAATTTTGATGAAACAGCATTTTCCAATAAAAAAAGATGTTCCCTTGGAAAATTTTCAACCAGATTAAAATTTGGTGATGCCCCTCTAACTAGTCATGACGACAGACCCGGAAGCCATCATATTTAGTCTTGCTCCCCACATCACTAACATTGCTAGGCCTCAGTTCCTTATCCATGTTCTCACATGGCCAAGGTATCTAGTCTCCTCTCATTATGCAGGAATCCATACTCGTTTCAGTATGTCAGGGATTTACCTGCATAACTCCTATTGATACTAAATTAAGTGTACCCATTTGTCTTTTCCACATACTGAAAGAGAACTAAATTAAGTCCTTACTCTCAGTTTAGATTACTCCCCCTCCCCATTCAACATGCATCTTACTGAGACGTGTATCAGAGCACCAATGTCTTTGCACAGGCTTCTGGGGCACTTCTAAATTGAATCCCAGTAAAGTGATTTTTGAGTGACAGAGCATATATGATGAAAACTATTACTTCATTTGAAGGTGTAAAGGATGGTCATGTGCATTCATACTGTATTTTTGACATGGAAATATATCCTTGGGGAAATACTTAAAATATGTTCTTGATGTGTAGTTCAATTAAATTTGTCTTGGGGTGTGTTTTAATTTATTGTATAACACAATATGAAAATTCATTAGTTTTGTGGCTAAATGAAATATGTGAATGGAAAGATAGACTATTAGAAATGTGGAGGACTATTGATCTTCTCAATGCTACTAATTTTCTCACAGTAACTGAGTGGCCCAACTGGGTTTCATAATTCTAATGCAGAATACCCTTAAAATGCTGATTTGCACTATCAGTGACCTGATATGGCTATCATCTTGTTTGTCCCTGATCATTGTTATAATGTCTCTTATCATCTCATTTTGTCATTATGTAAAGTCATTGTGGCATACAAATGACTTGCAACAGATTAAACGAGCAGGGTGCAAATTAGGACAACAACAGGGAAAATCTAATTTTGGATCTGTAGCAAAAAAGAGATTTGTGGCATGCAGGGATCCCATTTTACCTACAATCTGAATTCAGATTTCCTTATCTTTCATTGATTCTAGAAAACAGTAAGTTGGTTTACTCCTGTTCTAATTTAAGTCAGCAGCAAGATGGCAGCCTCCATGTTCTAAGTTTTATTGTTAACTTGTATTCCATGTTTTAAAGTAAATTCCAATAAAAGTGATTTGAAAAAAAGAAGGAAACGATTGTGAATTCTGGAAATAAACCTTAAGGTTAACTTTCAGTGTATGATTAACGCAATACCCCTGCCCCTTAGCTTTCTTCCTTCATAGATTACAATGAGGAGAAAGGTGCACTCCAACAGCATAATTTAAATAGGTGGATTGTGCATTTTCTCATTGGCTCACTTGAGTGTAGCCAGCAAAAGCTAAACTGCCTATCAAATATTCAGTGTATAATGAACAGGTCTGTTTTTGCTGATTCCTAAGTAAAAATGATTAAGTAGGGAAGAGAAAATATTCCTTTCTTCATGTATTTTTGGCTTGTTTCAGCCTCTCCTGGAAGTGATCAGGGCTTCTCCAGGGAGGTACACCTCACAATTTAAAAGATTCTAAGCTATATTCATAACATAATGAGCGTGTGCATTCATATTGTATTTGGATGTTTTTAATTAGTGATATTTAATAATAATTAAGCAAGACTATTTTAACTCAATTTTCTTAACAGCCGAATATAAAAAGCTATGGGGTGAGGCAACAAGTTTGATCAGATCATCTCATTATGAGTAAGAAATGCAGCCATGTTGCTTTCAGCTATGACCTGCCTGGCTGGGTCTGTTCAGTAGATGGATGGGAGGTAGGCCCAACAAAAATGTTGGTGAACCTGAAAGTGGCACTGGCAGTTCAGTGTTTTAGCTGGGGTTGTGATTAAACCAAGCCTTAATATGTTTAAAGTGAAAGGTGCCAAGTTGCCATTTTAATGTATTTTAATTGTTTTTGATTTTTTTTTAAAGTTAGATTGAAACAATGGTGTGAACTGAATTTTTTTGGACCAATGTGTTTATTGATTAGGGGTTGTCAAGGCTTCTGCAGAAGCTGAGAATTGTTGTAGCAATGGGCCATAATTTTCTTCAGATGAAACAAAGTATGCATATATAAATTATTGAAAACTTGTTTTGATTGGACACTCCTAATGAAACAAAGTTACCACTAGAGTCGGCTGAAAATATTTTCATACAGTTTTTCATCAGAAAATGTTATTGTGATGAAACTAAATTTTTTTTGTGAAAAAATTTCAATTTAAACAAAATTGTGTTTAGAAAAAATTGGAAAAAAATTGAAAATGTCAAAAAATCCCTAATGGAAAGGTTTGATTTTTTTTTTTTGAAGCAACTTTTAGTTTCAAAATTTATTTCATTTTTTACATATTTAAAAAAAATGAAAGGATCAAAGTTGAAGTGAAATGTTCTGAATTTATCAAAATGAAAAAAATTGATTACCCTGACATGATTTTTTTCAGAAATTTGTTTTTGTGAAAATTTTCAACATTCTGGCTTTTCATCCAGATTCTGGACTTTTTTGTTGTTGTTTAAATCATAATATTCCACAGGATGGAAAATCTGTTTTCTGACTAGGCCTCTAGTTGCCACCTCTTCTGGACCTCTCTTCTTTGGTCAGGCAGCATCATCACCACCACCACCACAGTCAACATCATCAACATTAAAGAATGTGATTGTCACCACCACCACCATCAAATCCTGTGACCTAGAGATTTAGCATGCCTGTCATGGGCCATTTTCTTGATACTGAAAGGTATGACTGGAACAGATGAGAGGGAACCAGATGTTATCACCATTTTGATGGTTTCATCTAAGCAACTTCTGAATTGTGAACCTAGAATTCCTACTATTAGCCCCTCTCTAATGTGGCTGTTTTTACACACGTATACACACACACAGCCCTCTGCTTACACACTTTATTCCTCCTATCTCTTTGCTGTCTCTCTCTTTGCTTTCTGTCTAATGAGCATGAACAAATGTGACTTTATAACACTGTTTGCCATAGGAGGAGAACATTTGACCAAATGTCTGCTCTGAGATTACTTGTGTAGCCTTTTCATTGATTTGGGTGCAAAATGTACAGGATACTAAACACAGGCTCTTTATGCAAACAGATACATGAGATTATTATTAAGGGTGAGATCGGTGAGCCACATATAGAAATATGAAATCTGTATTTAGTACTTAAATACAAAAAATAGAATTAGTTATAAAATGTAAAAAAGAATAAGATAAGTACAGCAAAATGACTCCCTGCACTGCACATACAAACAACTTTATGGAGACCATCAGAAGTGAAGAGGAAAAGAATAGTTAGTGGAGGAAGCACCATAAGCACCGGGCTTCTGCCATCCCACTGTCCTTATCAGAGGCTGGACATACACCTTGTTTTATACATCTTTTCTGTACACCTACGCATGTCTGAGGCCATATTTAGACTGAGTCCTAGCCCACTGTGCATGTGTGGTATTGCAGTGAACCATAATTGGGGTTCCAATTATGGACATTAGCTTTTAGCATGAATGCTGTGTTAATATATTTCCCAATATTTCCAATACACTAATGGTTACACTTACCAAAAATCCCCTACAATTTTGTTAGAATTTTGTTATGTTGTTCATTTGCAATGTATTTGGTTATCACAAGATACATATTACAAAATCTTGTAACCCTAGGTCAAATACTAACGCTAGCCTTATGGTAACTGCTCTGGTTTATTAGGCCTTAAACCTATTACCAAGTCTATTTCATTGTTTATACATTTATTCCAGCTTTAATATTAACATATTTAAGCACCTTGTTTGTAACTTAAATATAAGCACAAACCTTCCAAGATCAGGCCAAGGGTCAAAGGTTAACACTTGTGAATTATGTCAGAATCAGGCCCTAAGTGATTAGCCTTGTAGGAGACAATGATTGGAAGTTGGAACTCTTTGGAGAGAAATAGAAGCTACCTTCACCCTCACCCAGAGGTGCATGAGCACTTCTATACCATTACCCTCTTACATACCATTCTGTGATGAAAGGGGAAAAGAGGGCACTTTGTGATGCAGAAGGTCATGGTTGAAAGTTGTCATCTGACTCTGCTATGTTCAAGTTCACACACACATCACTGTTTAATATAAAAGTAAAAAAAGGAAATGAGAAGAGGGATAGTATATACAAGGTAAGGATGAAATTTAATTGGATCAGTTAGAAGCATGACAACTCACACATGGGCTTTAAGAATAAGAGATTAAAATAGAATAATATGATTTGTTTACTCTAATTAGATGCTCTGTTTTCATACTGTCTGTTGAGTTGCTCAATATTGGATGCACTACATTTCACAAATGGCAGTAATGAGCAAGACCAATTGATCTATGTCAGAGATAATCTATTCCAACTGTTTTTGACTGATTATACTTAATATGTAATCTTAAATTTACTCAAAGCCACCAGATTTCATGAATAATTTGGCAAACAAGTGTTAGTGTATTCATGTAAAGACTATGACAATGGAATTCTTCTCTAATTTATTTTATAAACACACTGCTAGTTGTCTGAAGAGACGTATACAGGATGTGTTTCACTACATTAAATAATCCCCATATGGATGCATAATGAATAAAATGCCTATGATGTTAATATTTTCATTAGGCCATTTAATAGCATACAAGCATGGTAAGGTTTCCAGAAAATGAATTAACGTATAATTTTAAGCATGTCATGAACTAGACAACTGATGATTTCCTTAGTGAGATTTTATGAACACTCTACACTGTATGAAGGAGAGGGGGAAAATTCACTCAATAGTTTGAATTAGAATTTTTTTCTTGTTTTCAGTATTGTGGGGAAGTTTGTACCTCTTTATAAATTGTTGAAGACAAACAGCAACATTCTGAATATGCTGTAATCTAGATGGCTCAGTCTTGAATAGACTATATATATATATATATACATACACACATACAGGAGGAAGTTTTGATTTGAAAAGGAGAAGAGATGAAAGCATAGACAATTTGGACGTGGAATTGTGATGGTGTGTTACACCAACAATCACATAGGCTTTTTGCTAATCAGACTGTAGAAATAGGTCATGAGGCAAGAAATGCCAATTTCAGAACTAAGGATGGTACCAAACTTATTGACAATGGAGAAAAATCCAAGCAGTAGGCCTGAGGTGAGCATGGAGATAGAAGAGATGGAATTATATTAAAAGATGTTACTCTAACTCATTGTTTGTCCCCAATTCTGCAAGTCCCCATGCATCAAAAGCTCTCATTAGCTTTAATGGGAGTTTTGGGTGTGCAAGGACTGAAGAACTAGGCTCATGCTTATGTGGCTCCATGGAAACTATCCTATTTTAAACCAGTTGAAGATCTGACCACAATACTTATGTTCAGACATTTTTTTCTGTAATATATATTATGTGAAAACCGTTGGTAATATTAATGTAACATTAAAGTTGAAAACACAAGCACATAAATGTCGGCAAGGAAATTTAAGGTTGAATGATCACCCTCAATTCTGCTCCTTATGCTTTTACTTTAAAATAGCATCTCTCTTTATGTTATTGCATATTGTTTAGCATAACCTGGAATTTCTTATAAAGCGATATATATGCATGATATCTGTGCCATGCTGTACTACTCTATAATTTTCTTCATTAAGTAAAAAATAATTTTTAAAAACAAAAAAACAACCCCCAGAATAAAGCATTTAGATGAGTCTCTTAATTAAATGTACATCTGGTTCTGCCACCTTTATTCTTATTGAGTAATACCTTACTCCATGAGTAGTCCCACTGAAAGCAGAATCTGCCCTATATTAAAGTGATAGCTTATTCAAAAATGCATTTACAAAATCCTAGCTCATGTTTTTCCATGATGCACAAGAATGGCTCCTACAGAACCCTCAAGGTTTAATGTCTTTTGCAATACTGAAGATCATGACCCTGCTTTCACCTTAGCAAATATTTACCTCTTAGGTCAATAAAGCTTGATATTTCACTCATCTGAAGTCACTATCTGCTTATTAGATACCCTTTTAACTGGTTGAAATGTCTCAATCAAATTCATTTCTAATTGGCACCACTGGAGAACTCATTGTTGCAAGGCTCTTGACACTATATAACAATATTGATCACATTGGCTCAAAAGGCTGCTTGTATATTTGTGCACTGACAGAACTTCCTATATCTACATGCTTTCTTTTTAATTAAATAGCTGCAATTAGTACACAAGTGCAGTCAATGGATCCTTACACATGGGGTAAATTAGGCAGCACCAAAAATGTCCTTTGTTAGTTTATGTTGTCAAAGGGGAATGTCTGAAAAAGGAAATTATGTATCAGTCTGATAGCTATGGCATCTGGAATATGTGGATAGCATTCTGATAAGGTCATTTGACTGATTCCAGTAATGCTGTCTGCCACTCTTTGAAATAACTCAGTACATAATGCAAGCAATGCATTGGTTACTGTCTACAGAGCTGTCACCACTCACCAGTTGCTCAGATAGTATATTGCACCTTGTCAAAGAAGGAATGTCTATGTAGAACTGTTGACTGTATTAATCAATTATTTTGTCAATGTGTGTTATTCATGGTCTAAATACCTCTTCCTAGTTATTGTATTCTTCCTCCTCCTCTGCTAAGGAGTTTAAATAGCCCCCACTCTACAACACATGATAACTAATGCCACTAGAATATCTTGCCTAAACTGAAATCATTTTGTTCAATGTTTTGCAGAAACATTTTCAAAAATAGCTGTTTGGCTAATTAGGGAAAATGTGCCAAGGATGTTGAGAGTTAATGTGTTTTACACTTTTAGAATTGAATATGGTTCCATATATAAAATAGGCTGCTTGGAGTTTGTTCATTGTAATGGATAACTCTTCCACCTTTATCTTTCAGACTTTTCCCCCTCTGCTCTGTCCCTTTTGCTGTTCTGTCAGAGGCAGAATTGGTTGAAAGTAGAAAAGGATCCAACACAATAGCTGAGATCTGAATACCCTGGAATTCTGAGGTTCTGAATGTCCGTGCTAGCCCCAGTCTGTACAATGAGCTAAATCAGACCCCTGCGTCCAGTCACCCCTGAACTCTAAAGAATCATTTTGCTTCTTGAGGTGAATCCTGGGTGGAATATGGCATGACAAAACTGAAGCAGCACAAACCTGGGTCTTCCATTTCATTACATGGGCTCTAGAAATTTCAGTGACCTCACATTTTATTTTCTATTTGACTCCCAGTAATAAGAACATGAATGGAATATATAGCTCCTTCTAACACAACTACCCCATGCAGCGACTAACATGCACACTTTCTTATATGAAAAGTGCAGTTGTAGTTAGCAGTTCCCAGGGAATAGTCAGATTTTTTAATTGGAATAGAGAAGCAGGAATTTCAGCCTGACTGCCTAAAAGAAGTTAGGCTCCTAACTTTTATTGAGGATTCTTTTAAACTTTTGGTTCCCATGAAGGTTAGGCTTCTCTTTAGGCTTCTAAATCCTTGTGAGCACTTTGTACTTTTGTGACTACAGTGAATTTTGATTGAAATCATATGTTGTATTTTGCTATGAATTTATATATGGTAAAGCTTCAGGGGAAATTGCCTCTTTCCCAGCAAGTTCTGACCTTCCCCCAACAAGCAACTTCTGTCTTTTTCTCAGCCCTTCTGTTCTTTTGTTTATCCCTTTCATTTTCTTATATGTCCTCTATCCATTTTCATATTCCTTCTCTCTTTATAAGTTTCAGAGTAGCAGCTGATGAAGTGAGCTGTAGCTCACGAAAGCTTATTCTCAAATAAATTTGTTAGTCTCTAAGGTGCCACAAGTCCTCCTTTTCTTTATAAGTTGTTTTCTTATTTTTGCATACTTCCCCTTAGGGTTAGATTCACAAAGAAACATAGGCATGGTGATGTTAAGCATTGCCACAGCTGACTTTTTGCACCTAGAAAAGCCCTGGAATTTAAAGTGGCTTGTGTAGTCGTGGCATAGCACTCAGAGAGAGCTCTCCCAGCACTTTAAAAAAAAACACCTCCACAAGGGGCGTAGCTCCCAGCGCTGGTGCACTGTCTATACTGGCACTTTACAGCGCTGAAACTTGCTGCGCTCAGGGGGGTGTTTTTTCACACCCCTGAGCAGGAAAGTTGCAGTGCTGTAAATTGCCAGTGTAGACAAGCCCTTAGAATGGGATTCACAAAAGCCAGTATGCTATGCAAGTTCCCACCTAAGCTAGGCAATGGTAGATGCTGAGGAAAGGGGTGTGTTTAAGCCCAGACACTCTCATGGAGAAACTCATTAAGCTAGGGCTGGACGGAGGTACCTCCCCCTACTTGAGATTCTCAGCTACAAACTCTGTCTTGGCATTAGGTACTTATGCTGTTTTTTGCAAGACACTGGAGGCGGGGCAGAAAGAGGGGGATCTCTATCAACTTTTAGCTCAGTAGTTAGGGTACTCATCTGGGATGTGGGAAACCTCTAGTTCAAGTCCCCCCTCTGCCTGAAGGGAAGAAGAGATTTGAGCAGTGATCTACCACCTCTCCACTGAGTGTCCTAACCAGTAAGTGATAGGGTATACTGAACCGGAGCTTCCTCAGTCTCTCCTTTTGATGCTGTTCCATTGTGGATTCACCTCTTTATCCTGTCCCTCTATACTCTAACCTTTTTGCTTCTTTAGTGAGAGAAATTATACCCAATACTGATCAAATTAATATTTGCATATCTGTATTTTACCTGTGATCCTCCATTTTCATATCTTAAAGAAGCCCCGCATCATCATATTGTAAAAGATCCACTTATAATCTTGCGCAATACATAACTACATTGCTAAAACATGTTAGACAAAGTAATGTATATTTTTACAGAGTACTTACTAATTATACTTCAAAAATTAGCATGCACTATTTTTAGATTTCAGTAAAAGATTAATTCAAACTGGGCTAAATTTTTAATGGGGAGAATGCAACAAGTGCACAAAAAATGTGCATGCAGATATTACACCTGAGATAAGACACCTGTTCTGTATGAACAATTTCGCCCCACAATCAGTAAATGGGTTTGCTTTTTTGTGAGTGTAACCATGGGTTCCTCTTTTGTAAATTTGATCCATAATATTTATAGAGTCTTTGGGTAATTTATTTCCAAATTAAAGCTTTTTCAATGTCCCCCTTAATATAGTGAAATAAGACTAAAATGAATGACTCTATTAATTTGTAAAGTTGTTAGAATTAGAAATGTTCTAGAGGTGCAAAATTCAGAACTGGATCTGGATGAATATTTAGAACCAAGTTTAGTAGTGGTTAAATCTGGCATTTCACTCTATCATCAATCATTGTCATCATCATCCTTTATTTTTTATTTTACCTGAGTAAGGTCTAAGTAAAAACAGCAGATCAGATTCTTTCACCTTTTGAAAATTTACCGTAATTGGCTTTCATTTGAACATTTGGAAGGACACTCATAATTACTAAATAGGAAACACTGGTTTTGAACATCCATATGCATATTTACCTAGTTAACCATTAAAAAATGCCCTCTTTTGCATTTACAGATCTATCAAATCTAGTTGCACAACAATTATGCACAAACCTTTGGTTTTTCTTTCTGAAAATTAGTCCATTAATTCCCTTCTAAAAGTGTGTATGTTGTAATTTCATGGTACATATAATGAAAACATAAGCAATCTGAAGATTTCTGAAAAAACACAGATTCATTTCTAGTGATCAAATAATATGTTTTATTTACACATTTTCCATATTTTCATTTACCTAATTTATTTGGATTTTTAAATGGCTTTCTGTTCAGTAGTGTATGTCGTCAGATGTTCAGCTGCGTATGTGTTCTCCCTTTGTGTTGTACCAGCTCTGTGCAGATAGCTGGCACAGCAGATTTCAAATAAACTGCCCAATGACCACAAAATTTGCTAAGGAGCGAGGGCACTTGGTCAGGTTTACTGTCAACAAAGCACAGTCCTAGCTCTCTGGATCAATGTCTTCAGTTACACTAATACATGTATGCCCGTGACAATGGATGCAGATCAGTCAGTGGTGGGACTTTCCACTGCCCCCTCAGCTGGACAAAGACACTCCCTCTGAGATATATCTTTATACATCAATACAATCAAGTCACGTGTCACCCTTTACGTATCGGGTGCCACTCTCTGATGTATTAGGGTGTGACCCAATGCCTAGTACCTGTAGGTTCGATCAGAACATCTCTATTCATCATGCTGTCATCCTGACCTTATCCTTAAGATGGGTCAGCATGTTCCTGTTATCTTTGGGGAATGTGTTTGGTATCAGCGTGTTCTGGCACCACCCTTATGGACTGCTTGCGCGAGTGCTTTTTGCCTAGCAACGCTTAGGAATATGTGTTTTTTGCAATATCAGCTTTGTGCTTGCCAAATTCTGTGAGCAGGGCCTGCCTCTTGCTCACAGCTTAACTTTGCTTTATATCAGCAAAGTTTTGACTACTTCAGCTCAGGCCTCATACCAAGCCTCTGATACATGGGCTTATGTTTCAGGCCCTCTTCCTACTACAGTGTACATTATACATCTTCTTTTCTTCTTGAGTCCTCAATGTCATGTTATTTCTTTTTTCCCATTTTCAGACTTGGTCAGTTTAATGATATCAAGTGCTGCTGTTTCTCATATCCATTTAGCCACAGGCAAGTAAAATCAAAGCTAATATGGAAATGCAATGAGATTCACCCAGGATATTTTAATTCTGATTGACCAAATAAAAATAAATAAATAAAGCAAAACATGAGCTTTCAATAATGCAATTTTGAAGGGTTTTTATGTGAGAATTTACTAAAAATAAAACCCTATCTTACACAGATGGTGATTTTGATCTGATTTGAAAATGCTCAAAAATCATTGGTTAAATTTTCAGGTGCAGGTTACTCTGGTTGAATTAGCAAACAAAGAGTGATTCCCCCACCCCCAAGTAGAGACTGAGGTCAAAGAGCCCAATTTCTTCATTTAGACCTCTCTATCACCATTTTGATCATCATATTTTAACCTTTGAATTTAAAGCACGGAAGGAAAAATTGCAAGCCTGACCCCTCCATAGTTCTGGGAGAAAACAAAAGAGCTTTGTTGAACTGAGTTTTTACAATGTGTGTAAATACACAAGACGGAACGAAGTGTTGCCATACCACAATCAAGGTGACATTTTAAGTCACATTGCAATTAAAGCGTTGCAAACCCTGCATTACAGTCCATGGGATTTGGAAGGGAACCAACTTCTTAAGTAGTGAATTTCCCCTACAAAGCCAGATTCCCCTATCTAGATCCCAACCACAAACCTCCCCTCCACAGGAGCCCCTCTGAAGATACCAAAAGGAAAAACAAAAATCTAAGGTTCACAGGTTGTATTGTAGAGGAGATGGAGAATATTGGTGGAATCAAGGGAGACTGGTTATATAGAGATGTTTGACAATTCCCCAGCTGCAAGAACAACCTTTACTCATATTTTGTGTGCTCTCTGACAGTTTTGGCAAACGAAGCTGAGGTTTGCATTGAGATTTGTGAATACAATGAATATTGAGCCTAAAGGCTAAATTCTGTTCTCAGATTTACACTATGAATCACTGAGACATGCAAAAGTTAAGCAGATGGAGCATGGTCTAGTGTTGACGGTGCTAACCTGGGACTGAAGAGACCTGAATTCAATTCCCTGCTCTGTCATCGACTTCCTGTGTGACTATAGACAAGTCACTGTGTGTCTGTGCCTCAGTTCCCCATCTGTAAAATGGGGATAACAACATTTTCCTACTTCACAGGGGAGCTGGGAGCATAAGTACATTAAAAAGTTAATGTGATGCTCAGATACAATAGTAATGGAGACCACAGAACTACCACAGGTAGATATTCTAAAGTTATGTTCCTAGTCCAGTCCCTATTAACTAAAGCAGCAGTCCAGCATGTTTAAAGATAGGCACATGCTTAATATTTTGCTGCACAGGGGCTTTAGCTACCACGATTTGGACCCATGCCATATCCTTAATAGGGACATAAAAGTGAAAGGCTTTGTATCTCATTACCAAAGACTGAGCCTTTAATCTTTGACATTTTAAAAAATCACTTCCTAAGGGATGGTAATGTTATCCCCATCATTGCAAGCATATTTAAAACTGTACTGGACATAAGGATTAGACTTATATAGTTGGGATGAATGCTGCACTGGCCAGGGCATGGCATAAGTAACCTAATAGAGATTTGCTATCATTAATGTCTATGTTTCAGTAAAATAAATCAGATGACATTATCTAAATGGGTTATGGAATTTTAGATGGGTTAACAAAAAAACGATGACATTTGCTTAAATCCGTTTTTCTTTAGATGACCTCAAAGTTGATGCCAGTTAAACACAGGAAAGTAATAAAACCAAATGAGTGGTCACTTAATTGCCAGTGAACGGACAGATAATATTGTTATGCAAATAGAAACCAATTGTACTTGAGAATGTGAGGATTTTGAGACAAAGATGTCAAGGTGTCAGAGGCACGATTAACTCTTCTTAGACGAAGAACAGAAGCTCCCATTAGAATATAAATAAATAATCCATAGTGAGGTAAAGGTAAGAGACATTTTTCTCCATTTATGACAATCCCCATGTATGCAAGTAAATTATATATAAAGATTGTACAGTCTGCCAGCAGTACATGTGTATGAACCAGGGAGCAGTAAAGCTGGGAGAACACAACAAAAGTAATAGGCTCCAACCCAGCAAAGCACTTGGATATGTACTTAGATTTAATCATGTGGGCTGTTAGACAACGCATGACCAAGATTCGTCACTGAATTTGGTCTGTTGGTTGGATCATTAGCTTTTCCGGCCGAGGCCCACTACTGATGGGAGTGTGATGTGAACACTGATCAATTGCAAGTTTATCTATGGCTGACAACATCTGCTGCAGCTACCAAGCTCATTTCTTCTCAGAAATTGACGAGGTCTTGAATGATGATATGCAGCTCAGCGCAGACTATGGTAGTCGATGGCACCTGCAGCTGAGCTGTCATAAGACAGTTTCTAGTGTATTTCATCTGCATAATGCAAGCGTAAGCCACAAGTAAAACATTTTTTTCAATGGCCAACATCTGCAGTGTGGTCCAAACCTGGTTTACCTCAGTGTGATACTGGATAGGTCATTAACATACTGTAATCACTTGAGGAAGACGGCAGCGAAAGTCAGTATTACAATCTGCTCAGAAAATTAGCTGGTTCAACCTGGGGTGCGAGCACCCGATGCTTAGAACATCAGCCTTTGCCCTTTGCTATCCAGCAGCAGCATGCTGTACTCTTGTCTGGTGTCGCTTGTCTCAACTGAAGCTAGTCAATGTAGAGCTTAGCAAAGCTACGTGTATTGTTACTGGGACTTTATGTGCAACTCCATTGGCATGCCTGCCAATACTTAGTAACATAGCACCGCCCCATGTTCACTGTGAGAAGGCCTATGGCATGCTGCTGGCCAAGATCCATGAGACCTGCCTTTATATGCAAAGCTCGTCAAACACCTGCCAGCTCGCCTGTCACCTTTGATGGTATTTATGCCACCACAGGATATGACAGTGCAATCTGCTTGGCGCAATGAGTGGTCAGCAACAACAGCTGTTAATCATTCGCTCATCAGGGACCCAACTATCTGTCCATCAGGTTTTGATCTGCCAAGGCACCTGTGGTCATCTCTGAACTGGTTTCGAACAGGACAAGGCAACTGTGCAGCCAATCTCTTTAAATGTTTTTTTTCTAATGACCTGTGATGCAGCTGTGGTCAACTTCAGGCTATGTTGCATATCCTTGACGAATGCCCACTGACTTATTTTGATGGTGGGCTGCTGGCTCTCCACCTGGCATCAAGTGGCTGGGCATATTGTGAATACGCTGAGAGAGATCATGTGGGCAGTTCTTGTGGGTGCTTAAAGTTAAGCCCATGCTTAAGTGCTTTGCTCAATCAACGTGTCAGTGAATATTCTTGAAGATAAAATCTGCCAGTTTGCCTCACTGATAGCTTTACCCCTTTTTATTCTCTTGCTCACAAACATTTGGTTGAATGAGGCTTTGCAGTAGGTTCAGAGAAAAGAAAAGCATGAAGAACAAATATTTGGGAGAGAAATCACACTGGAAGTACTCTCTTCTAGCATATTTTTGTCCCTATTGTAAATACAGCAATTCATGATTTTTTAAATATATATGAATTTTTCAAATAAAAAAATTACCAATAATTTGTTTCCAGTAAAACAGTGAATGATGAAGAAAATATTGGATAAACAAGTTATTAAAATATAACATTTATTGAATGAGCTATTTGATGAATTTTACTCATTCAAGTCTAGTTTCAAACATTTGAAGAGCTCTGTTCATTCAGATTTTGCACAAAGATGCAGATTGGTTCTAAACTCACCCAGTCTGATTTACCCATGCTCAGTTCATAGACAAATGAATGTGAGGCTATTTAAACTGGCATTAACTTTCCATGACTGCAGACCTGGGAAGGGAGTCTCCCTCCTGCTATAGTACCATTGCACTGTTACAGCAAAGGGACCATAAAAACCTTGGATTCTGACCAGAAGAAAATTCCTCTTCTCTTCTGGTTCATACTGCCCTCAGCAATGATCATCATGGTATCTGAGTGCTGTCCAGCAGAGTATTAAGTGATGGGTTTAATATCTGTGAGTGTGAGAACTGAATAAGACAGCAACACACTGCCTGTAGAGGCTTTCTCTGCAAGCTCTGGTGCAGTGGAATACTAGGTGTGGACTCAAAGCCTAGAGTGGGAAGTGCTAAGGGTGGTGCTGGGAAGGGGCAGATAAAAAAAGGAACAAAGCCACAGCAGATCTTAGAATCATAAAAAATGTAGGACTGGAGAGGACCTTCAGAGGCCATCTAGTCCAGCCTCCCACAGTGAGACAGGGCCAAGTAAACCTAGACTGTCCCTGTCCAACCTGTTCTTAAAAACCTTTTGTGATTGGTATTCCAAGACCACCATGGAAGCCTGTTCCAGAGCTTAATGAACCAGCTGCTGATTAAGCCAAATACTTCTTTGTCCTACTTTCAGTGTATATGGAGAACAATTGATCACAGTCCTCTTTATAACAACCCTTAACTTATTTGAAGATTTATCAGTTCCATCTCCGTCTTCCTTTCTCAAGACAAAACATGCCCAGTTTTTTAAAAATCTTTCCTCATAAGTCAGGCTTTCTAAACCTTTTATCATTTGTGCAGCATTCCTCTGCTTGTATGCTGCTACGGAAATTCTGCTGGGCACAGATGCCAGGTCAGTTTTGGCTGCTGTAATTTTTGTAGCCTAGAGTTATGCTGATTTATGCAGCTATGAAGTGCAGCTATGCTGAGCTACACCAGCTAATGATCTAGCCCATGTAAGGACAGGGAGAAGAGAATTAGACCCAAGCCTGCATTTAGAACCACAGAGGTTGACCTTTGTGCTTGTGTGGAGCCTCACAGATATCTGGTGTGCAGGGTCATGGGGGTAAGGAGATAAGAGGATGTAAGTGATGGGTGTAAGTAAATCTATCCCCCTTTCACAGCCTTTTAGGACAAATTAAAACTTTGATCTAAGTGAAAGAGGATGTGATTTTTATTCACTTAAAATGGTTTGTTATTTGTTAATACGTATTTAATTCAAACGCACAACAGCCCTTTAATTAAGATATGAAAAAAGTTCAACATTTTTAAAAAATAGTTATTTATATTAAGGTAGTGTCTGGAGGCCCCAGTCACCACATTGTGGAAGGGACTGTACATATAAACATGATAAGACACAGTCTCTTCCCTGAAGAGCTTACACTTGAAATAGACAAGACAGAGGATGGAAGAAGAAAAAGAAGCATCGGGAGGTGAAGTGGCTTGCCCAAGGACTCCTGGACTATACTGCCTCTCATCTATAAGCCAGATGTCCAAAGAGTCCTGTAACAATACCTAGACAAAAAGAAGAGATTTGACATTCTTTATGTTTCCAAGGTAAAGAAAGAAAGATGATGAGAACGAGTCTTTCAGGCCTTAATAAGGGGATAAAATGGGCTTAACTTTTCCACCTGCCCAAACCATCTCTTTTTTTCTTGCCAGGTAACTTTAAAGAGTTAGTTTTTGGTCTTTAGTGTTTTAGAGACTGTATCATGGGCCACTATCAAATTTGTTTTCTGCAGTTTGATTCACAGTTTAACAATGTCCTCTCTTCCTCAGTTTTTGGCACCATGTAATTGAATTTATAATTGAAGGTGGTAATTAACTGCATAGACACTTTCATGCTAAGGTCTCTCACTTGTTGATTCATTATCTTCATGAAAGTGCTTAATGATGATACACTGTTTGTCAGGAATGTATGAATCCAATCAGAAGCTCAAATGCTCCCCTTTGGTGTGCAGTGCAGAGGGAAACAAAAGCTAAGATAATGCATGGTAACAGTAAGCACCATGGTAATGAGAAGTGTAAGGGCTCTAGGCAGTTAATGGCATTTTAAAGATGCCATTAACTGCCTAGAGCCCAAACATCTACACGGCAATTGTATAACCCCACAGCCTGAGACTTGAGTCAGCTGCAGCTGTGCTGCAGGCTGTTTATCGCAGTGTAGATGAGCCCAAGACATTGTGTTAAAACCACTGGCAACGAGCACCCCCACAAGTGCAGGTGGGTTGGTCTGTTGTTAACAGTGATAGGAAAATGTCCAATACACTAGCACAGATGAGAGATAACAAAGATGAAAATCTAGGGCCAGATCCTCAGTTAGAGTAAATCGGATAAGCTCCTTGGACCCTAGTGGCATTATGTCAAATTACCTAGCTGAGGACCTAGGCCCTGTGCAAATGTGGCTAAAATATTTCATTCTATTTTTCACTGCATCATGTTTTAGAAAGCACATTTCAAACTATTTCACTATCATCTCAGTCACAGTGTACCCTGTTTAGGGATTGATTTAAAAGCAATGTACAGAGTGAAAAAAAAGCATTTGAATGAAATCTATATGAAAATAACAAAAGATAGTTAGACTGTTTAATAACTATTAGACTGTTAATTTTCCAGCTATAGACTGAAATGTGAGATTTATTATATTTATTTATTTTTACATACAAAATGGAATGTATCAGGCATACATATGAAAAAAAAAATAAACTGGGTGAGATAGATAACAATTCAGGGATTTTGAATGTTTTACCTCTTTTCTAAAGGTTAATTTAAAAGCAACATTTTTCTTTAATTATTTCCCTACCTGTGATTACATAAACACAGATTGTTCTAATTGGTTATAAAGGGAATGGCAAAAGGGTACACCAACAGCAAGCAGAAAGTCACAAGTAAAACAAGAAATAAAAAATTGCAACCTAAGAAACAACTGTCATGCTCACTGATGAAATATGAAAAGCAGCTGGAGATTAAACTGTGAAAGTGAATTTATACCAAACCAGAAAATATGGGAGAACACAGCCATGAAAATCAATGCTGCAGGCAAAACAGGGACTCTTGGAACGCAAGAAATGTTGGCATGACATCATAACTAATAACTAGGAAGTACTTAGCAGAAGGAAATATCTTTTCACAGGTAGAAGATGGCCACTGTGTAGTAACCGTGGAGACCAAAACAGAAATAACAATAGGCTGCAAAGAGAGATGAATAATGTAACTGTTTTGGTGTCCAAATACACTTTAAATATATACAAACACAGAAGATATTGATTTATGATGTTAGAAGAATGTGTTCATGTATGCCTTGTGAATGATAGGTAATATAATTTTTACATAATTGTAAGGTTGAGAGTGTATCAATAATATGTAGTAAACGATGTAACAGGGATGTTGTAATTGTCCCAAAATCAAGCATTAAAAACTCGGGCAATTCAGAATAAGGCACACAAACAACCTTTTCTCTGCCCTGTGGTGACACTATGAGATATACATATGATTATGACAAAGGCATTGTTGTATTTTTGACCATTTGAGATAAAATGATTGTTGAAGACGTTTCATTTTCACTATGTTGAATTAACATGTTTACTTGTAAATTCTCAGAAAATTCTCTCTCTAGTCAAAGAGTAAATGTTGTAATTTTAGGGAGGATGCACTGTGTTTTTCATATATTAAAAAGATGTACTTAACAAAGGGGTTGAAACCTGCTTAGAGTGCACAACTCACCTCAACCTTAACTTCCGTAATGTAAAAATATAAACATATTTGCTCAGAATGAGTTTGATTCTGTGAAGTGCTGAAAGTCTCCTGATAGGAGCCTCGAGCAACCTAAGATCAGGTCCTGTGAGAACAAGTATATAAAACCGTGCAGATTCATTTTCCTTTTTAGAACACATTGGGCCCAAGTTCAATTGGAGTTGAAAGGTTTCAGCACCATTCTTCAGACAGCCGACAGTCACTCAGAGAATCAGGGTTCTTATTTCCAGACAATTATTCCACGCAGGGCTGGTATGAAATGTCAATAGTTCATGCAAGTGCACTATAGGATTAGGGCACCATCCAAGATAAAAGTAATAGGCACATTTTTTCAAGTGTAATTTTGCCGGATGTTCTCTTACTATTTTATTATTTTCCCTTAAACATTTTAAATTTTAATGCTAAAGAAACTGAAAGATGGTGAAAACTTACTACAGCCAGAAAGAATATGTCCTCTTATTCTGCAAATGGGCCCTATACAATTCTGCCAATACATGTCACTCTTCATTTGCAATCACTGTGACTCCGCACAGTGTGCGCACCCACTTCTGCAAATAAAACCTGAGGAAGAGGGCTAAAGGGAAGAAAATATCTGAAATGTTTTTCTGAGTAAAGATTTGACCTATACTGTTCTATTGAGGAGTCAGGGTATGTTTTCCCTGTCCTGCAGAGAGTCATGGGATCACTCCTAAATCCCATAGATCCCCTGTGAACTCTGTGGATCCCAGGAGATCAGAAAGAAGGACCATTGTTATCTGCATAAAGGCTCTGTGCATCTTCATTATCTCCCCTCAGCAGGTGGACTGGCATTGAGCCATTGAATGAACTAATTCTTCAGTGATTTACACCAGGTGAGAATCTGGCTCTTTATGTTTGTGCATTTCTTACAGGCTAATAGTAAAGATTTCTATACTCTGCTGAACTATGATACTCAGAATTAATCTAATTTACACATTTAACTTAATTGTATTAAGAATGTATTGTTTGAATGCATACATGAGCTTGGAGAACAATAGGTGCATTTTAAGAAGAAAAATAAAATAAGACCACTGAACGATGCTTCTATTGCATTATGTTTTATAGCTGCAAAGAATAAACTTTAGTTTCAATATGGAGTAGTAAAATAAAATGAAAGCTAAAAAAATGAAATAGGGAGTAAAGTTTGAATAAATTGAAAATATTAATGAACCAATGTAATAAAGATGCATTAATGTTTAATGTTATTTTAAGTACAAATATTAATACTTTATGTGTTCTTTTAAAGTTTTCTTGAGGCAGCAGCTCTGTATTTATGTAAATTACAATGCAAAAACATTTTCCCTGGTCCTGTGGCTATGTATATGACTATAATTCAGTGTACTTAATTTAGTAAATAAGGTTTATATTAAATATTTATATGCCTAATTTTTCTTAAAAAATAGAACCTGCCAAAAGTTTGTCAAGTATCTTATTGCTCATTCATACATAATAAAGTGATAGCGCAACTAGTAATGCAAAGTGCCAAAGAAAGTAAAAAAAATAGGAAAGAGACTGAGTTTGAGATTGTGGGAGTATTTATATATTTTATATTTTGTACCAGTCATGGGCTCAGTTGCAGCTTTGCCATAAGCGTTGACCAAAGGTTAAGACCACTGCTGCAGACTGGAAGGCAGAATGTGAAGCTGATAGTCACACTCTGTTCACTGGGTTTCCTTTTGTTCTGAGAAGCAAGTACCCTCAACCAGTATCCTTTAGCCAGCACACTGTTTTAGCAACACTAGCCAATGAACAGTAGGGACTGATAAAAGCCTCCAACCACTCCTCATCCCATGCCTCCCACTTGCATGGGGAAGGGGGTTGTAGCAGCCTTGTGGAGACTGTTCTCCTCCCTGTGTTGCTACCTGTGATTAGGGTAGTCATTACACAGGAGGTATAATTTTTTTATTTAATAAATAATGCACCCTTATTCCCTTGCATTGGCTACCCAGATTTCCAGTTCCCAATTACTCGAAATGGGATTTGAATGCCTAACAGCATCAGGCTTCTTTAATAAACCTAGTTAGAACTCACAGCGGATGACATTTAACCGTCAGTGTTTCCCTAGAGTTACCATATACGATGTGAGATACTACCGTTTCTTGGAATAGGAATAGCTGCTGTGATTTAGAAACTTTAAGTCCAGGTCCAACCTGGTGTAATTCATATGTAGCTCCATTGACTTAAATGAAGTCATGTTGATCTACATTAACTGAGAATCTGTCCCCTTCTATGGTAATTGTGAGTAGATGTTGATTTTTGGTGACCACATCTTGCCATATTAAAAATGAAAGTGATTTTGTTGTTCAAGCTAATCTAAAAAGTATTCCATTCCTCTCAAACGGACATGTCTGCTTCATTGTCTGAGGAGGAACAATGAAAAGTTAAGACTTAGACTATTTTGTCCTACGCTGTGGCTTTACAAACGATCCTTTGATGTAGTAAAGTGGTGCACAGCTGTGGCACCCTGGGAGCAAGCCAGGGAATGAATGATTATTAAAGCTGTGTGAACACCTGATGTTTTAATTTGGTGGCCGAATTAAAGTAATTGAGAAAAAAAATAGTTTTAGTTCAACCCAAAACATTTAATTCAACCCATGCCAAAACGGTTCCATTTCATTTTCAGATTTTTTAAACTTTATTTTATGAAGTAGAATGACAGGTATAATTCTAATGGAAATGGCGTTTTCAACTGAAGAAATAAAACACCTTTAATTTCAAACATTTCAAAACAAAAGTTGAGATGGTTTTGGGTTTGTTTTTTATTTCTTTTCTCCCTCCCCCAACCAAAACAATTCAGCAAATTCAACCCAAATTCACAAAGCATTTTGGTTGACCCAAATCTCATTTTTCAGACAAAGAAAAGAAAACTTTTGGGTAAAAATTTTGGCCAGCTCAGATTGTGATTTAGAGCTCTAGCTCCTCTTCTGCACCTGCCCTTGTTCCTCTGGCTTTCTCTCTGGTCAGCTACTCTGGGGATTGGAACCAGGGCTTCTCCCGGGCTCTTATCCTCTTCACATCCATCCATCCCTTACTCACAGTGGGGAGCATGAGAAGGTAGCCTCAGTTCTCTTCCCTTTGGTCTGCTTCAGCGCCGAGTGCAGTGAAACAAGGAAATAACAGGGGCCTTACTCCTCCTCACTCCTTGTGTTACCAAGTAAGGACTGTGAGCACATAACCTTTTGGTTACTTGTATGGCGGTAACAGTAACACTACATATTAGTGGCACAATCCTGTCTCCATCGAGTTCACTGAGGTCAGGATTGGATCCATTGTTCTTTGTTTGTATCTAGTTAAAATTGTTCTAATTAGAGCAGGTTTGGAAATATATTTTATTTCCTGTGAAAGCTTTGGAAGAAAACACAAACCTCTCGTCTTCATAGACAGCCTTGAGCAATTTTCAGATTTTTATCCAGTAATTCAGTAGCCAACTAATTCAGCTTTTGCAAACTGAACAATTCTTGATTTTCAGTTTTTCTATAACTCTCACTCCATTTTTAAACAAAAATAGAAATTCTCTCATGACATTTTTCATTTAATTGAAAAGACATTTTTGTCAATTTTTCAGCCAGCTCTAGTCCTAATACATATATTTTGAAAGTGTAAGATGTTTCAACACCTATTTTATGTAAATCCTCATGGTATACAGAATCTTTACTTCTAGCAAGGATATCTCATCACAATGAGTTGGAGGTCAGAGGGGTTTTATCAGAGTATAACTAGGGGGAAGAAGATATTAGTTATCTTATAGATATTTATGACCACCTTATTTGTATGTAAAGTTTTCAATTCTTTTTAGCATATTTGCTGAAACACACACTTCCTGACTGCGGTTTTACAAGACACAAAGATCTTTGAGGTTCAGTCTTCATATAGTATCCCCATACAATTCTGACAATCCTTTTCTTGTCCACCGGTACACCAGAAATTGCTCTTCACAGCCCTGTCTATAGTCGGAAACTGACACATTACTGACAACTGTTAACAACATCAAGTCCCCCATAACTCATGATGAAAATGGGCTAAGTGCTAATGTATGCCGGAGAAAATTATTGTCGGCACCATTATAAAAGTGTGACTGAGAGTTAATTCACCCTATATCTGTCAATTTCTCAAGCTCCTTAAAGGTAGTTGCTCAAGAGTTCCACTTCAAGAAGTGGCAACTGCCTGAGATTACACTGTTGGGTGTGGCAGTTACTTTTAGAAATCCTCCTGGAACAAAAGAAGATATTCCCCACAGAACGGTTACTTTCCCATTCTTCCCTCTCCTTAGGCCCATCTGCCCAAACCTGCACAAAACTTGGGTAGGATGTAGCAAAAGCTGTCCCTTCATTTGTAGGTGTCCCTCATTCCTGGCCACAATTTGCTACCCTCAGCCCCAAACAGCAGAAGGTAAAGTGGCGTTTTTGTTGATTAACTGGATTTCCCATAAGTGTTTTGCATCCAACATTAAAGAGAGAGCACAAACCTAAAATATTAAGAACAAAAGTCTCCTTTCAGCAAGGCACAACTGCCTGACCCGTATCTCACCAAACCTATGCAGTCTAAGGGTATGTCTACACTACGAAATTAGGTCAAATTTATAGGAGTTGTTTTTTTAGAATCGTTTGTATATAGTCAATTGTGTGTTTCCTCACACAAAATGCTCTAAGTGCATTAAGTACATTAACTCGGCGGAGTGCTTCCACAGTGCCGAGGCTAGCGTCGACTTCTGGAGTGTTGCACTGTGGGTAGCTATCCCACAGTTCCCGCAGTCTCCGCCGCCGATTGGAATTCTGGGTTGAGATCCCAATGCCTGATGGGACTAATAAATTAGGAGTGACTCGACCAGGTCATTCTCTTTAGTCCTATTGTACCATCTTATGGTGAGCAGGCAGGAGATGAGGATGGCTAGCAGTCCTATTGCACCATATTCTGCTGAGCAGCCAGGAGATGTGGATGGCTTGCTGTCCTATTGCACCGTCTGCTGCCAGCCAAAGATATAAAAGATAGATGGTGTGGATCAAAACAAGAAATAGACCAGATTTGTTTTGTATTCATTTGCTCCCCTCTCCCTTCCTCCCTCTGTGAAGTCAATGGCCGACAATCGTTTTGGTGAGGTCTGTCACAGGCACCTTGAAAACTTTAATGGAGATTCAGTCCTGCCTGAAATACCAGAGGGAGGGATAGCTTAGTTGGTTGAGCATTGGCCTGCTAAACCCAGGGTTTTGAGTTCAATCCTTGAGGGTGCTATTCTGTGTGACAGTTGTTTTTGTTTCTCCTTGATGTGAAGCCACCCGCTTTGTTGATTTTAATTCCCTGTAAGCCAACCCTGTAAGCCATGTCATCAGTCGCGCCTCCCTCCGTCAGAGCAATGACAGACCGCGCCTTTTTTCTGTGCAGACACCATACCATGGCAAGCATAGAGCCCGCTGAAATCACTTTGGCAATTAGGAGCACATCAAACACCACATGCATTATGCAGCACCAGAACCTGGCAAAGCGAAATCGGACAAGTAGGCGACGTCAGCGCGGTAACGAGAGTGAGGAGGACATGGACACAGACTTCTCTCAAAGCACGGGCCCTGGCAATGTGGGCATCATGGTGCTAATGGGGCAAGTTCATGCAGTGGAACACCGATTCTGGGCCCGGGAAACAAGCACATACTGGTGGGACCGCATAGTGTTGCAGGGCTGGGACGATTCCCAGTGGCTGCGAAACTTTCGCATGCGTAAGGGCACTTTCATGGAACTTTGTGACTTGCTTTCCTCTGCCCTGAGGCGCAAGAATACCAAGATGAGAGCAGCCCTCACAGTTGAGAAGCGAGTGGCAATAGCCCTGTGGAAGCTTGCAATGCCAGACAGCTACCGGTCAGTCGGAAATCAATTTGGAGTGGGCAAATCTATTGTGGGGGCTGCTGTGATGCAAGTAGCCAACGCAATCAAATAACTGCTGATATTAAGGGTAGTGACTCTGGGAAATGTGCACGTCATAGTGGATGGCTTTGCTGCAATGGGATTCCCTAACTGTGGTGGGGCCATAGAAAGAACCCATATCCCTATCTTGGCACCGGAGCACCAAGCCGGCAAGTACATAAAGCGCAAGGGGTACTTTTCAATAGTGCTGCAGGCACTGGTGGATCACAAGGGACGTTTCACCAACATCAATGTGGGATGGCCGGGAAAGGTACATGACGCTCGCATCTTCAGGAGCTCTCGTCTGTTTCAAAAGCTGCAGGAAGGGACTTTATTCCCAGACCAGAAAATAACCGTTGGGGATGTTGAAATGCCAATAATTATCCTTGGGGACCCAGCCTACCCCTTAATGCCATGGCTCATGAAGCCATACACAGGCAGCCTGGACAGTAGTCAGGAGCTGTTCAACTACAGGCTGAGCAAGTGCAGAATGGTGGTAGAATGTGCATTTGGACGTTTAAAAGTGCGCTGATGCAGTTTACTGACTTGCTTAGACCTCAGCGAAACCAATATTCCCACTGTTATTACTGCTTGCTGTGTGCTCCACAATATCTGTGAGAGTAAGGGGGAGACATTATGGGGGGGGTGGGAGGTTGAGGCAAATCGTCTGGCCTCTGGTTACACACAGCCAGACACCAGGGCGGTTAGAAGAGCACAGGAGGGTGCGGTGCGCATCAGAGAAGCTTTGAAAACCAGTTTCATGACTGGCCAGGCTACGGTGTGAAAGTTCTGTTTGTTTCTCATTGATGAAACCCCCCTCCCCTTGGCTCACTCTACTTCCCTGTAAGCTAACCACCCTCCCCTCCTCCCTTTGATCACCGCTTGCAGAGGCAATAAAGTCATTGTTGCTTCACATTCATGCATTCTTTATTAATTCATCACACAAACTGGGGGATAACTGCCAAGGTAGCCTGGGAGGGATGGTGGAGGAGGGAAGGACAAGGCCACACAGCACTTTAAAAGTTTAAAACTTTAAAACTTATTGAATGCCAGCCTTCTGTTGCTTGGGCAATCCTCTGGGGTGGAGTGGCTGGGTGGCCAGAGGCCCCCCCCACCGCGTTCTTGGGCATCTGGGTGAGGAGACTATGGAACTTGGGGAGGAGGGGTGTTGATTACACAGGGGCTGTAGCAGCGGTCTGTGCTCCTGCTGCCTTTCCTGCAGTTCAACCATATGCTGGAGCATATTAGTTTGATCCTCCAGCAGCCTCAGCATTGAATCCTGCCTCCTCTCACCATGCTGCTGCCACCTTTCAGCTTCAGCCCTCTCTTCAGCCTGCCACTTACTCTCTTCAGCCTGCCACTTACTCTCTTCAGCCCTCTGCCTCCACACACTCGTCTGCGCTCTGTCAGTGTGGGAGGACAGCATGAGCTCAGAGAACATTTTATAGCGAGTGCTTTTTTTTCGCCTTCTAATCTTCACTAGCCTCTGGGAAGGAGAAGATCCTGTGATCCTTGGAACACATGCAGCTGGTGGAGAAAAAAAAGGGACAGTGGTATTTAAAAAGACACATTTTATAGAACAACAGGTACACTCTTTCACGGTAAACCTTGCTGGTAACATTACATACATAGCACATGTGCTTTCCTTCCAAGGTCGCATTTTGCCTTCCCCCACCGCATGGCTAGTCCCTCATCCCTCCCCCCTCCCCATGGCTAACAGCGGGGAACATTTCTGTTCAGCCACAGGCAAACAGCCCAGCAGGAACGGGCACCTCTGAATGTCCCCTTAAGAAAAGCACCCTATTTCAACCAGGTGACCATGAATGATATCACTCTCCTGAGGATAACACAGAGAGATAAAGAACGGATGTTGTTTGAACGCCAGCAAACATACACTGCAATGCTTTGTTCTACAATGATTCCCGAGTACGTGCTACTGGCCTGGAGTAGTAAAGTGTCCTACCATGGTGGACGGCATAAGGCTGCCCTCCCAGAAACCTTTTGCAAAGGCTTTGGGAGTAGATCCAAGAGAGCCACGAATCCATGGCAAATTAATCATTAAACATGCTTGCTTTTAAACCATGTATAATATTTTAAAAGGTACACTCACCAGAGGTCCCTTCTCCACCTGGCGGGTCCAGGAGGCAGCCTTGGGTGTGTTTGGGGGGTACTGGCTCCAGATCCAGGGTGAGAAACAGTTCCTGGCTGACGGGAAAACCGGTTTCTCCGCTTACTTGCTGTAAGCTATCTACAACCTCATCATCATCATCTTCCTCGTCCCCAAAATCTGATTCCGTGTTGCCTCCATCTCCATTGAAGGAGTCAAACAACACGGCTGGGGTAGTGGTGGCTGAACCCCCTAAAATGGCATGCAGCTCATCATAGAAGCGACATGTTTTGGGCTCTGACTCAGAGGAGCTGTTTACCTCTCTGGTTTTCTGGTAGGCTTGCTTCAGCTCCTTAAGATTCATGAGGCACTGCTTCGGGTCCCTGTTACGGCCTCTGTCCTTCATGCCCTGGGAGATTTTGACAAATGTTTTGGCTTTTCGAAAACTGGAACATAGTTCTGATAGCATGGATTCCTCTCCCCATGCAGCGATCAGATCCCGTACCTCCCGTTTGGTCCATGCTGGAGCTCTTTTGCGATTCTGGGACTCCATCATGGTCACCTCTGCTGATGAGCTCTGCACTCATCTACAAATTCAAAAGTTGGCAGACCTGTCTACCTGGCCAGTCTACCTGGCCAGTGCATCTGAGTTGAGAGTGCTGTCCAGAGTGGTCACAATGGAGCACTCTGGGATAGCTCCCGGAGGCCAATACTATCTAATTGCATCCACAGTACACCAAATTTGACCCGGCAAGGCTGATTTCAGGGCTAATCCCCTTGTTGGAGGTGGAGTAAGGAAATTGATTTTAAGAGCCCTTTACGTTGAAAAAAAGGGCTTTGTCATGGGGACGGGTGCAGGGTTAAATCGATTTAACACTGCTAAATTCGACCTCAACTCCTAGTGTAGACCAAGGCTAATTCTCTCATCAGTTGCATCCAATGGGTTTTCAGGGATGTAACTAAGGGCAGAATTTGGTTCATGAGGTATTATAGACTTGGGAACTCAGAGTTAAGAAGTTAAGGAAGAAAAGGGAAGTAAATGTTTTATGATGTCTGGGGTATTCATAATTCAATAACTCATTAGATGTTGGCTATCACTTTCCCTCTGGTATACAAACAAAAGACACTGTTGTAAATCACTCTGAATTGCAACATTGATCTGAATTCACAAAAACTAAAGACAGAGCTGCAACTGAACTGAAAATTCCAATGATTCCATGCTTATATATGTAACAAAAATATCAGTGAATGGAAATCCCAAACTGACAATTTTCAAAACAAGAATATAAACCAGGTTCACGCACAGTGAATATGGAGGCTGGTATTATGTACTTGGCATTACAAAATGTCCTCATTTAAGCTAATGGGCAGCACAACACAGAAACTGCTCAATAATTTGAATTCAGAGAGAGCAATCTCTATTGTTTCTGCCCAACAGCACAGTACATCAATTCTTTTCTTCGAGATATTGCATATTGATGGGATACTTTTCTACTGACAGGCAACAAAAAAAATTAAGTCAGCACTTATCCAGTCAAAGTGGCTGAACGAATGGGAAGGTTAATGCCTCAAACTAGGTTTAAATTAGTTCACATTTCTTTAATAATTGCATTTCTGCATTAAACTTGTTTTAAACAGGAAAATGTTTGATTCACAGTTCCTAAAGGCTAAGTTACGTATGTGTATGATGGAAGACTGCTATGCTTCAAAGACTATGAATTCATATAAAAATTACCGTAACTTTCATAAGTTTCTGAAAGGTCAGTGAAGGACTGGAAAGTTGCATGAAAACAAGAAGAGCTATGGGGGAGAATAACCAGAATTGATAATGACCTTTAGGTTGATAAAGAATGAAAATTATAAAATACTTATCCATATGGAAGAGCAGAGACTGTCATAAAAAGGCTTGAACAACAGGATACTAGGTAAAATAGCTCATTATAGCTGGAAATGATGACTGGTACTGTACTAAAGCAAAAGATTTCTTCCATACAGAAAAGCCTCTAGGAAAATTTCATTTAATCAGTAGTACTCCCACTTCCTCTCAGCATCTTCGGACTTGATCCTCTGATGAAGTCATGAGTAAGCTACCATGTCCCACTGTTCCAGACAGGCTTTTCATCGTATACCTTCTTGTTCAACAAGAATTAAAAATACAGAGGCCCAAGACAAGAATGTCATCTCATTATTTCCAGTTTCTGTGTTATTTCTGTGAATACAAGATTAGGCTTAAAGAAAAGGAGTACTTGTGGCACCTTAGAGACGAACAAATTTATTTGAGCATAAGCTTTCGTGAGCTACAGCTCACTTCATCAGATGCATTCAATGGAAAATACAGTGGGGAGATTTATATACATAAATCTATTACCATACAGACTGTAACCAGAGTGGTCACTTAAGGTGAGCTATTACCAGCAGGAGAGCGGTGGGGGGGGGAACCTTTTGTAGTGATAGGTGGGCCATTTCCAGCAGTTGACAAGAATGTCTGAGGAACAGTGGAGGGTGTGGGGGGGATAAACATAGGGAAATAGTTTTACTTTGTGTAATGACCCATCCACTCCCAGTCTCTATTCAAGCCTAAGTTAATTGTATCCAGTTTGCAAATTAATTCCAATTCAGCAGTCTCTTGTTGGAGTCTGTTTTTGAAGTTTTTTTTGTTGAAGTATTGCCACTTTTAGGTCTGTAATCGAGTGACCAGAGAGATTGAAGTGTTCTCCGACTGGTTTATGAATGTTATAATTCTTGACATCTGATTTGTGTCCATTTATTCTTTTATGTAGAGACTGTCCAGTTTGACCAATGTACATGGCAGAGGGGCATTGCTGGCACATGATGGTATATATCACATTGGTAGATGTGCAGGTAAACAAGCCATGGTGTGGCTGATGTGATTAGGCCCTATGATGGTGTCCCCTGAATAGATATGTGGACACAGTTGGCAACGGGCTTTGTTGCAAGGATAGGTTCCTGGGTTAGTGGTTCTGTTGTGTGGTGTGTGGTTGCTGGTGAGTATTTTCTTCAAGTGATCACTCTTGTTACAGTCTGTATGGTAATACCCATTGTTTCATGTTCTCTATGTACATAAATCTCCCCACTGTATTTTCCACTGAATGCATCCGACGAAGTGAGCTGTAGCTCATGAAAGCTTATGCTCAAATAAATTTGTTCGTCTCTAAGGTGCCACAAGTACTTCTTTTCTTTTTGCGAATACAGACTAACATGGCTGCTACTCTGAAACCTGTCATTATGCAAGATTAGGCTTATGTTCCAATCTGCCATTCCCCTTTCCATAAAAATTACAACTCATAACAGGTAACTGTTTTGTGGATTTTGTGTTTGTGGGTACATTAAGGAAAATATGTTACTAATAATTAACCATAGACCAGCAAACATGGTAGAATTGTGCTTACATCTCTCTATGGGCCTGGTTCAAAGCCCATTGGAAAGACTCCCATTAACTTCATTGTGATTTGAATCTGTATCTATGTAGACAGAGGTTCAGGCTCAAAGTGCTGTCTTCAACAGGAGTTTAAGATGATTAGAATATGAAAGGATTGCTCAGAACTTAGCAGGATTATGATAAAAAAGTTCATCTGAAGTAACAATGAATGGGCAGGGAAATTCTCTTTCTACTTGGGCAGAGCCTCAGGATGCTCCCCTTGAGAGTCCTTTCAGGCCTTAGTCAGAAACCATCCGATTTCAGGTGTCCTTCACTGTCCACTGTATTTTACTGTTTTGTCCCAGCACCTGTAGTGCTATTTACATATGCAGTGTTGTACTCCATATGTTTATGGAAATATGCTTATGAGTGTAAATATAATATAACTGGAATCTGCTTTTTGAAAATGGAGGCTTGGGGTCTCAAAGGACATGTAACCATGTCACCTGGTACTGGAATCCATCTTAAACCTGGTGCTTTTCCGTTTAGAAGGAGGGGTGAGGACCTAGAGAGACAAAAGATTCCCGGCTTGTGCCAAAGCCATAAAAGGGGGTGGAACAGACCAAAGGGGGTTGCCAGTCATGATAAATCCCCTAGTTACCACCTGAGCTGGAACTAACAAGAACTGTACCAGAGGAAATGATTGGACCCAGACTAAGAAGGAGTGTAATCTGTGAAAGAAACTTATTGGAACATCTCTGAGGGTGAGATATACCTGTATTCAGTTTCTTAAATGTATTAGGCTTAGACCTGCGTGTTTTGTTTTATTTTGCTTGGTAACTTACTTTGTTCTGTCTGTTATTACTTGAAACCACGTAAAGCCTACTTTTTATACTTAATAAAATCACTTTAGTTTATTAATTAACCAAGAGTAAGTGATTAATACCTGGGGAAGCAAACAGCTGTGCATATCTCTCCATCAGTGTTATAGAGGGTGGACAATTTATGAGTTTACCCTGTATAAGCTTTATACAGAGTAAAATGGATTTATTTGGGGTTTGGATCCCATTGGAAGCTGGGTGTCTGGGTGCTGGAGATAGGTGACTTGCTGAGCAGTTTTTGGTTAATTTCTGGAGCTTTGGGGGCATGGACCAGGCTTGGGTCTGTGGTACAGCAGACTAGCGTGTCTGGCTCAACAAGGCAAGGTTCTGGAGTCCCAAGCTGGTAGTGGAAAACGGGCTCAGAGGTAATTCCAGCACATCAGGTGACAGTCCCCAGGGGGTCTCCTTGACTGAACTCGTCACAACATATATTTACAGTTCCCTTACTTGTTTATGTGTAAGGGAACTGAATTAGCAGCAGCCAGTCTTTCCTACCTCTATCTTCCTTTAGGCTCCCAGCACTACCCCCTCAGCACTTCCTTCCTCTCAATTTATATGCTCCCTGCTGCTGGGATTGCTTCCCCTTCAAATCAACCCCTCAGCTACTAAATTATTCGATCTTCCAATTATGTCCCAATTAACCTGTATTGGTGGGGATATGATTGACAGGCCCAGAAATTGTTTTGTGGAACCTCGGTGCTGATTCCTTAATTAAATATGCAATAACTATAATACAGAATTCTAGCAATAAATGTAAGATAAAAGAGGGTGAATGATCAATCATAGCTTGAGCTCAGTTTTTAGGTGAGGCACTGTCCACTCCCAAATACTGTACTGAGATGAGAATTAGGAGGATGTGCAGGGAGAAGGAGAGGAAAGGATTCTCATTCAGGCCACAGACAGTCTGGAGCCTTAGCCTCAAGTATCTTTCATAGCTCCTAATAAGTTCATGAAGAGGAGGGTAGGGAAAGTGGGTTATCATACGAGCCAATTACCATCTAGCCACAACTCTGGCCTGCTGCCCACCTTCCCATGTCCTCTTAGAGTGTACACTACCCTGAACTCTCCCATCCCCCCCAGAGTGGTAACCTCGTTAAGCAGTGTTGCCAATTTAGTCCTTTTCCAACAGTCCCATGCTGTAAATCTGAACACCCCCTATAATTTCAATTCCTTGGGAAAATACTGCCCTCAGACCACCAAAAGAGAGCTTTTTGAAAAATGCAGAAATACTCTTGTAATTGGGGAGGGGGGGGAATATTTACAAAATATTTTTGCAGAAATTTCAAAAGTATAATAAATTAGTTTTTAAAAGATAGGGGAAAAAATCACTGTATATTTGAGTAATTTCCCCCAAATTGTAATGTAAATTTAGAAAATCCACCACAAAAATGTTCAACCAACTCTATACCTGATTCCTTGTGTGCACATCTAAATTCTTCTTAGTTGCACAATGGAATTGCAGCAATACCACCACCAACTAGGCCTGCATGGTAACAGAGGCAGGGGCATGATCCCCCAGTCTTCTGCTATCATTCCCAGATGGTTCCATGAGGTACAGGTACCTTTCCTGAACTCCTGCTGCTTCAATGGAGCCCTTGATACAGTTTAAAGCAAATGAGCAGCTGACCTGGCATCAATCCTTCATTTCAAAGATGGAAACGCTGTGCTGCTCACCTAACGTCTATAATGGTACAGAGAATGTGGCTAAAGGTTTGTGTGAGAGTGTGTGCGAAGGTTTTTTGTTTTTGTTTTTATTTGATTTTCTTATTTTCTGGCTATAGGTGTATTCCGAGTATTCTAAAGGAAGAATCGCAACTGCCAGTGACATAAAATATAATGTCCAGTTCAGCTGCATCTAGGATGTCACCAGTACAATTTGTAATCAGGCAAGGATCAAACAATGGAAGTCTACTATAGAGATACAAGAGCAAAAATAAACACGAGAAGTTAAGTACAACAAAACCTGTATTAATTATCACAGAAGAGACCAACAAAAAATGATCTCTTAAGGGAAATGGTCTTTTACTTAAAATGGCTGAGATTTTTACTTGAAAATCTGAAAGATTAAATCATATTTATTTGATTCTGGGTGGCAGAATGGGAACAACCTTGACAGCCCTGGGAGTCTCTGATAGCATGAGTGATGTTAAGGAGATATGGGGATAACTTATGAAAAGGACTGGTTTTCAGGGGGTGACTTGCCCAGGGTAAATTTTCAGGCTCACAGGTTATTATGAGGATAGATTTGGGAGGTGGGGGGAGAGCTGGATATCAGGAAAGGGGAGGACAGTTGGATTTTAGTAGGGTGTATTGAGTTTTTTTGATGTTGGGGAAGATATTTTGTAATAAAATTTGTACATAACAACTATATAGTTATATTCCTTTCATTTCTGTAACCACCATCCAGGGAATTTCTGTAGCTTTCTCTTGCTGAGTCATGTATGCCATTAGAATGTACGTTATTTGGGGTAGGGACTATGTCTTCCTTTATATTTGGTAAGCACTTAGCAAATTGTAGGCACTCCTGAAATATTAATAATAAATTATACTAATTTATTTTCTGTCAAGGCAGATCCAACACTCATTGAAGTCATGGCAATATTTCCATTAAATGTACTGATCTTTGGATTTGGGCTTTCAAGATGAATGGCTCTATGAAAATGTGAAGTGTTATAATTAACTGTCTCAAGCCTTCAGTTATTAAAAGTCCAGAATATATTTTTATTCAAACATGTCTATAACAACTTGAATCCCATTTTTAATAACTTAATTGAGCTGCTTTATTTACTGCTTGTTTGTTTTAATGGCATTTATTGCTACTATTCCTTCTTATATTCTGAGACAGACATAATTGTGTTTTCCATGCATGACTTTGAAAAAAAATATTGGCAATCTTTGGATGATATGAAACAAGTAGACTTGTATCAGAAATAGCCATGTTTATCAAGGCTCTATCAGCTCAAATCAAGTTGACACATCATTTTGTTTAGATTGGTTTTGGAATCATCCAATTCACTAAAAAGTAAATCAAATAGTCAGTTTGATTTTCCATAACATGAAAGATCCCTCAGAGGACTTCTCACGTTTTAAATAAATCTGATTACTTATTTCCAAAGAGCTTTGTGTTTCATCAATGACCATCAAATATCTTTTCCACAGAATTTAGGCAATATTTTTTCACCAACATTAATATGACACAACAACAAAATTAAAATGGATATTTCCTGAGGACAGATGGTAGGACACAGCTTCAAAGGACTGTTTGTAGACATTATGCAGAACTCATATTTTAAACAGCTGATATGGTAATTAGAGCAGTTATAAATATGAACTTGATCTCATATTATTCACGTTTAATAGTCTCTGATCAATTCACAATACACTACATGAATTTTGAAAAGCTCTTCAAGAATTGATTAGAAAACTTGTAAAGAAATGTCAAAGGTTGCTAAATGGAGAACTCCTTGAATTAACATGGTACACGCAGACTATTAAATGGTTAGTCTTGTGGCTAGGGCACTCACATGGAACTCAAGACATCTGGGTTCAGTTATTAGCTCTGCTGAAACTTCCTCTGTCGCCTAGAGCAAGTCACTTTGCCCAAGATTCTCAAAAATGGGTGCCTATATTAGGCTCCTAAATCCATGTTTAGCACCCAAATAAGTGTTGTTGCTGGTCTATTCTTACTGTGTTGGCCTTGATGTAGGGGTAAGCGGAACCAAGGCTTTGCCCCTTCTCTACTATGTCCCTGCCCATCTTTGACCATCTTTGTTTCTGTTCTTTCCCTACTCCTCGCTCACCATCTCTTAGGGTAGCGGATGGAGTAAGCTGGTGTTCCAGGGGTGCAAACCCAAATGGAGGTCTTACTTTCCTGCACAGGCATGTAATCCAAGTCACAATCTAGCTGTTGAGAAACTGATTGTCCTATGGGAGAGATGTCGGCACAAGTATCCGGACAAACTCTGCTCTCATATACCCCCCAAGCAACCTTATTCAAAAGCCATAATGTATTTGCCAGAAAGGATGAAACCTTACAAATAGCTACAGAAACTGAAAACAGACACCTTGTTACATAGGTACAGTTGTCACCATTAAAATGAAATTAATCTTTGCCACATGTAGCAGTTAAGTAAGCTGCATTCAGAAGGGCTCAGTTGTCACATCACTTGTGTGATGGGTGCCTGGACCAACAATAGATTTCACTGCAATAAATATAGCATATTCAAAGTTTAGAGAATGCTGATATAAACTGAAATAGAACATTGCACTAAATGATTATTATAATGGCCTGCCAGTATAGAGTAAAGGAATCAGAATCTGGTTAATAGTGACTCCAGAAACAGAGTGAAAGCAGGGGCTTCCCGACCATTACTAGAGCTGGACAAAAAAAAAAATGTGGCCAAATAGTTTATTTGCTAAAAAGTGCAGTTTTGATTGACCCCAAACTATTTATAAATTTGATAGAATAGTTTCAGCCTAGGACTTAGGAGCCATTCACAAACTGGCTGGAGGAGGTGTTTCTTTTATAACTTGTAGTCCACCAGCTGGTAGAATTAGTTGGGATGTGGGAGACCTGGGTTCAGTTCCCCTGATCCTGCGATAATGTTGAGAAAGGAGTTGAACTTATTTCTCCCACATTACAGAAGTGGGCTTTAGCCACTGCGTTATGATATATTCTTGTGAAGTTCACACTCAATTTCTCTTGCTGAAGTGTTCCCCATTGTATAAAATACTTCAGTGCCCACTGCTCCAGAAAGAGTGTGTAAAAATGACTCTATAGCCTGGTGGTTAGGGCACTCAGCTGGGTGAAAGGAGATCAAAGGTCATACCCCTGCTCCCATGACTCTTTATTTATACACACTGGAACAGCTTAATCAGGAAACAGCGAGGGCATGCTCCTGCTGTGTGGGAGACCCAAGCTGGCCTATAAAAATTTACTGTCTACTTAGAATCAGGCTCACTAATATAATTTCCTGCCACAGCCTATTGTTTAAACCCTGTTGTTAGCAACATGCACTCCACCCCCATATAAGTCAAGGGGACTTTAAGTTGTATCTGTGATTGATATGAGAGTGATTCAAACATTTAATTCTACTTCCAAATTCTGAACACAGACACAAACATCAAACACAAAAGTCCCCATATACTGTACAATAATTCATGGGAATTTCTCCAACAGCCTAGCCAACACTGATTTAGCAAGGTCTTCAAAGAATTCCTCTGACAGCAGGGTCATTTGTTAAAAGTACTGCACCTGGATTTATCCAATGGGATTGCTCTATGTGGCACTCTAAAACACCCAGTCACATGTTATATGAACCCATTGAAGGCCAGATGAATGTAAGTGACACTGTAATAACACTTTCATTCAGCTATGCCCATTTCCTAGCCAGTTTCTAGCCAGCATGTAATTTACCTTTTGCTGAATTTGCCCACTGTATGTATCATGTTGCAGTATTGTGTAACAAGGACTCTGAGCCAGAGTGCAAGGGAATTACTCCAGAATTATGTAACTGAGATCAGCATCTGACAACTTGCCTGTATTTTTAATTATCAATGAGACTCTGATTGTGGGAGGTTTGTATATGTGGGGAAAGTGAAAAATAAACAACAACAATAAAAAAAGAATAGCACCAACAAAACAAGAGAAAATATTTCATGGGACAATACCTTGAATTTTAAAACTACTGAACCAGTTTTATTCAAATTGTGGCTCATTTGGTAAATCTCTAGAGATTTAAGGATCAAGCCTACTCTGAAGACTGTGGGTCATATTCTCTCAGTTACACAAATGTAAATCCAGTGTTGATCCATGGAAGTGAAGGAATAATGACATTTTTATGCCAAGGAAAAATAATTCATCTTCTGTCAATTGCAGTACAATGTACCGTCATATAGTATATATTGTATTATCGGAAACATTATATAGAATGTTATAACAGGAGACCATATTTTAAAACATATGCAGAATTATACAGCTAAAAGTGGTTGTATAAATACAAGCTGCTCTATACAGTTATACAAATACAAAGGAGCAGAGAGTTAAGATTCAGCCTGTAACATTACCTCTGTATTTTGCGGCTAGATTTCTCAGCCTTTGTAATTTTGCATGGAATATTACATACCGCTGATTGAATATTCAAAAAATATTTTCTGAATTAAGAATTAAGCAAAAAGTAGCAATATTGACAGAATGATCTATTTGACAAGTCGTATTTTATCAGCTTCAATACTAAATAATACATCCTGCAGAGTTTCTGTGTAATATATGGGCCAGATACTTAAGTGTCATAAATAAGATAGCTCCACTCAAGTCAATGGAGCTACACTGATTTACACGACCTGAGAATCCATTCCATAATCTCATTTTTAATAAGTATTCTTGGAAGTAAGGGAGGTTCTTGTCCAGCGACTCCAGGTGATAAAGGTTAAGTGTTGATAATACAGTGGTAAATTAAAGTCCCAGTGGTATAAGCACCAAGGACAACAATTTCTCCCCATTACAGTTTAATCCTTACCACTTATTCAAGTTTCCTATTATCAACTTGTCTTTTTAAAGCTGTCTTTTGGGGATGTGGGGGTGAGGAAGAATATTTCTTTTTCACTTTGGTGAGGTTTTCTTATTCTAGAATTGATTTCTCATTTTAAAGTTCACCTGTATCCAAGCAGAACAAAAACAATTTACAAATAGTAGAAGTCTGAATCTTTTAAAATGAGATCTATTTACTTTGGTACGTGTAGTCATTCATCCATACTGACTTCAGTGTATCAGCACAAGCTACATAGACTACAAGTAAGTAACAGACAAAAGCAACCTTAGGAAAGACTATTGCACTTTACTTTAAGAGCTTTATTCCTATACTGGGTTACTCTGTAAGGTGGAGAGTAGGGTTTGTCAGTCTTTCAACATCATTTATTGATGGCCCCTATTCTGCCTTTAGAAAACTGCAACATTTCAAAAATCTTACCAGATATTTTGCTAATATGTTATGTGACAGGGTCAGGCCAGATGGTTACAGCAGAGTAATAGAAGGCAGATATATTAGCCCCAGGTTAGGTAGGTCCCTTTTCCCTGGGTAAGGTAACAGGGAAGGTTCAGAACAATCAGGAACCTTCTGGAGACAATTAAGACAGACAGGCTGATTAGAACACCTGCAGCCAATCAAGAAGCTGTTAGAATCAATTAAGGCAGGTTAATCAGGGCACCTGGGTTTAAAAAGGAGTTCACTTCAGTTTGTGGTGCACGTGTAAGGAGCTGGGAGCAAGAGGCGCTAGGATCTGAGAGTGAGAAAGCATACTGTTGGAGGACTGAGGAGTACAAGCATTATCAGACACCAGGAGGAAGGTCCAATGGTGAGGATAAAGAAGGTGTTGGGAGGAGGCCATGGGGAAGTAGCCCAGGGAGTTGTAGCTGTCACACAGCTGTTCCAGGAGCACTCTAGACAGCCGCATTCCATAGGGCCCTGGGCTGGAACCCGGAGTAGAGGGTGGGCCCGGGTTCCCCCCAAACCTCCCAACTCCTGGTCAGACACAGGAGGAGTTGACCTGGACTGTGGGTTCACAAAAACTGCCAAACTAAGGGCTGCTGTGAAGCTCCAAGGTGAGCAAATCTGCCAATAAGCGCAAGACCCACCAAGGTAGAGGAGGAACTTTGTCACAGTTAGCTTTTCCATTGTGTCTATGTTTTTTGTTTCGTTTGTTTTCTTTCCTGATCTTTTGTACACCCCTAGAGTGCTTCGATGAAGAGTGCTTTTGAAATTCAGAAATTATTGATCAACTCTCAGAAAACATGACCCATTTCAGTTGGCTCAACTTCTCATTTCTAAAAGAAATCTAGAAAAGAGACCACATAGCTACACAAGCCCGATAGGCAGTAGTGTATTCAAGGGTAAACTCAAGTAAACTCATTCAGAGAATATGAAGTTTAATTTAGGTTAGTTTACTCATTCCTATTTTAACACTACACCACTGCTGATTGGTGCCTAATCCAAGAGTTCTCACACACACACCCTTCACATGCCATTCTCATAGGGTGAATTTCAGCCATTGACAGAGGGACTGCATGGAAAAGAGGGAGTGAGGGATGAACATATGAGAGGGAAAGACACCAGTAGAACCAAGGGAAGTAGCAGTGAATGGTGTGAAGAGTGGGCCCAGAGTGCAGGTGAAAAGACACCGGGGGCTGGGGAGAAGAGAGACAGACAGCCGGAGTGAAGCAGGGAAAGGGATTGGGAGGGATGAACCAACAGATAGGAAGTGAAGGCAGATGAGAGATGAGAGAGGCCTGCATGAAGTCATTTGGAAAGAAGGAAGGAAGAGGACAAGGCATCTGAACGGGGTAGGAACTGGCAGTGGGAAGCAGGATGAGGTATGAGGAAGGATGGCCGGCATTCAAGCACAGGGATAGTGCACCAGCACTGAATGGAAGGTTTCAGAGTAGCAGCCGTGTTAGTCTGTATTCGCAAAAAGAAAAGGAGTACTTGTGGCACCTTAGAGACTAACCAATTTATTTGAGCATAAGCTTTCGTGAGCTTTCATTGGATGAACTGAGCTGTAGCTCACAAAAGCTTATGCTCAAATAATTTGGTTAGTCTCTCAAGTGCCACAAGTACTCCTTTTCTTTTTACTGAATGGATGGAGATTCTGGGACAAAACAAGGTGGAAGGACCAGCTGGCCAGATGAGGTGTAAGAGTTCTAATTTTCACCTGAAATGATCAGTTTTCTAATTCATACAGCAAGGAACATGTGGTTCAAGTCTTTTCCCCAGGCTTTCCCCCCCCCCCACATGCCCTTTTATTGTTGCACGCATGGCACCTGTTGCATTATTGTGTGTCCAGAGGTACATGGCAGCATTTCCATTTTTGTATACATGGTATCTTTTGGGTACCTGGGAACTCATCATGTCAGGATGTGGTGGGGTGGGAAGCAAAATCATAGACTGAGATGTTCTAGGGAGAATTACAGTATACCCTGGGGTTAGTTTTGGAGCAGTTTAAAATTAGAACTGGTCAAATATTGTCCAGTGTAAACTGCACTTTCAACTAAACAAAACTTTTCCATGGAAAGCGTTTGCTTTCCACATAAAATTTCGACTGTTTGTCAGAAAGCCAAATCCCCCAAACATTCAGTTTACAGTTTTTCAACAAGTCAAAATGTTCCATGGGAAAAAAAAGCCCTCATTTTTTGAGCATCTTTATTTATAGGTACACAACAATTTGCAAATATTATTTTAATGAATTTCAGGGCTGAGACAGTTTTTCTTTATTAAAACATCTTAATTATAATAGGGTTAAAATTGCATTTTCAATCCTTTGCTCTGTTTAATATTTTAAAATTTTCCCTCATTAGACAACCCTCCATTCTTTCTGTAGTTAATAGATGTATTTTACTTGATTTGTTACTCTCAGAGGAAGTTCTGGCAGAGTGTTCTGACCTATAGTTTATATTGAAGGGTTCAGCAGCTTTTAAGGAACATTCGCTGAGACTTTATTAATCTTCAATAAACTTGATTCTTCCACTTCATTACATGGCTGAAATAACAGTATTTGCTTCGAAGACTAATTATAGAAGGCATTGCAACAGTCAAAATTCTGTCCGTGGCATAATTGAAATGGGCTTTGTTTATTTGCATGCTTTTATGTACCATCCAACTATACAATAAATAATGTCTCTGTTGTGTTGTCTATTTATTTCTGAGAAATTACATTTAAATTACTAATAGGAAAATATCCAGGTGAAATGGCAATCACAGCTTACATCTGATTGGAAAACAGCAAATCTCCTGAAGTAGCTAATATCCTAAAACAAACAAAAACAAGCAAAGTACTTTTCACAGAGGAGATCTGACTTGACAATTTCCAGTAGCAGGGGGTGCAAGCTGTGTATTGTGTCCAGACTCGCCAGATCCTGGATCTACTTCACTAAGCTTTATTTCTTTTGTTTTTATAATTGCTTATGAACATATCGCTGGACAAAAAGCAGAAATTACACTTTGTGGCATTTGGTAGTGGAGTTTATCAGCTATGATAAACCCATGTGCATCACGAAAAGACGAATTAATCTGTGGATGTAAAGGGCCACATGGCATCCTACCTGCTATATTCTTGAGGGAATACAGTGCCAAAAAAATAATAAAAAAAAATCTTGCACAGGATTTTAAAATTCTGTAAAATACTGCATATTTTATTTGTCAATAAATAAATGTGGAGTCTCCAGCATGGCAGTGAGGAGCACAGGCCACTGACTGCACAGAGGTGGGAGACTCTGCAGACCTCTCTGGGACATGGACTTGGCGGTGAGGCTGCACCTGACCCTGACACAGTGCAAGGGCCGGGCCTCCCCAGAAACACCTCAGGGCCCTGTGCCTTCATGCCAGGTGCACCAAGATAGCAAATGAGAGGGAAAGAGTTTTGCATGCACACCGACCCCTGACCCCTGATCCAGGTGTGGGGTAGGCAGGCTCAGCCCAGTAAGATCCAAGTGTGGAGGGGCTTAGTGTCGGGGGATCCAGGTATGGGGTGAGAGGGTACTGTGTGCGGAAATCTGGGTGTGGGCAGCTCATTGGGGGTCTGGGTGCAGGGGGAAATAGGACTCTATAGGGGGGTCCAGGTGAAGGTGGTTGGGGCTCAGCGGGGGGGGGGGGGTCTGTGTGTGGGGAGATGAGTGGGGGTTTGGGTGTGGGAGGCATCTGGGGCATCTGGATGTCTGAGGGTTGGATAGACAGGGGAGCAACTTTCTGTACAGTGACTCTTCCCCCTGCAGCTGAGGAGAGAAAGGGGCAGAAACTGGGGGGCCATGTGCAGTCAGTGAGTTTTCTGGGGGGTGCCTCTGAGGAGAAGAGGAAGTCCTGTTCTCCACTGCCCCTAGCCCAGCTGGGATTAGCAGCTCAGCCTGGCTCAGGGTAGGAGCCATCAGCTCCCCCCACTCCTCACAGTGATTTACCTCTCCACTGGCTGCTCTGGGCTCTCAAAACAATGCACCCGTACTGCTGGAGAGGGGTGCAAATTTCTCTTAAGGCTTTCCTTTGCTTCCCCATCAGAAGTCATTTTTTCTGCAGGGAAGCATAGAATTCTGTGGGGCCATGAATTCTGTGTGCACACAGTGGCACAGAATTCCCCCAGGAGTAATGCTAATTTTTAGCTCAACTGGATTCTAAACTGTGTGCTAGGACAGCTATGTACATCATCTATACCACTTGAACAAATAGGAAATGGTCTGACCAAAAGTGATATCTTAACTCTCTGCTAGAAGGAAGCATGTTGTAATGCTTAATTGCTCTTGACAATATTTGGTTTTCAGTTCCACAGAATCCCTGAGAGACCTTCTTTAAGTAACTTAACTTCTTTATGTCTCAGTCTCTATATACGTAAATTTAAATATTGATGTTGCTAAAACCCTTTGAGAGCTCTCAGATGCAAGGTGCTGCACAGGAATTATGTTCTATTATATTGTGCCTTAGGCCATGTCTACACTTACCGAGGATCGACGCTGCTGCGATTGATGCAGCGGGGGTTGATTTAGCGGGTCTAGTGAAGACCTGCTAAATCGACCACAGAGCTCTCCAGTTGACTCCGGTACTCCACCAGAATGAGAAGAGTACGGTAAGTCAATGGAAGAGTGTCTCCTGTCTATGCAGCGCGGTGTAGACACTGCACTAAGTTGTCCTAAGTTACACTGATTCCATCTATGTTATTCACATAGCCGGAGTAGCATAATTTCGGTCGACTTACCCCAGTAATGTAGACAAGGCTTTAGTTATTCATATCCTTAGGGATCAAGCATGGGTACCAGGAACAAAATTCTTGATAGAAGTTATTCCAAACCCATATTGGAATAAACAAGACTCAGATGCTCAGAAAAGGAGCTGTCTGCCTACTTGTTAGCTAAATCAGAGATCCAAAGATCAGAAAGATCAGAAATGATCCAGAGATTCCAATGCAAACTCCAGCATGTCCATTTGTGACTCTCCTTTAGGGACTTTGGACTTATAAAAATGAAAAGCACCATTGTTATTAGTTTCAGAGTAGCAGCCATGCTAGTCTGTATTCGCAAAAAGAAAAGGAGTACTTGTGGCACCTTAGAGACTAACAAATTTATTTGAGCATAAGCTTTCGTGAGCTATAGCTCACTTCATCGGATGCATTATTAGTTTATATCACCTTTCATCTGATGATCTCAAAATGCTTTACAAACATGAATGAAGTAAGCTTCACAACATCCTCATGATGTACATAAGGGAGAAACAGGAATCACTCAATTCCTCAATTGCCACTGAACTTGATCTACCTCTGTGATGGCGCTTTAAAAATTCACAGCAGAACTATAAAAACAATTCAGACAGGATGTGAAAAAAATAATACAATATTCAATTAAAGCTGCAGGGATTTAAATAGGCAGAATGTAACTTAGTTGCAATTTGCATAGAACATTAGAATTAGTGCCCCATGCTTTATGAAAAATGTTATGAAAGTCTGAATTAAAAGATATTGCTAGAAATTCAGTTTTATGTTTTATCTAAAAGAAATTAGGTCAGATTAATTGTGGATGGGAAGGCAATTGAAAATGGCACTTCTGTATGCCAGCCTGGCATATTGTGCTCCAGTGGGGCTTAATCTTGCGTGGAAGACAGGTAATGTTTCTACCTCCTCTTGGGTCTCATGCAGACAGGATATTTGTACTTTGAAACAGGGTATTTGCACAGACAAATAATCATTTAGATGCCTAGGCAGCCATTTGTGCACATAAGCATGGTGAGTGCACACACAAGTTAGCCAGGCAGTTGCATATGTGTTTTTTAAAATACTGTCCCTAGGGTCCCAAAAGCATTTATACCTCTCAAAATGTTCAATACTGTTTCTTGTTTTAAATGGCATATAATGTTTCTGAAGGGCCAAATTCTGCCCTCAGACTCTCAAACATGGGGTCTAGTGACATCATTAAACTGCCTGTTTAAATATATTGAACATGAATTAACAAATTCTTGATGCAGAATTGATACACAAATGCACCTTGATATGAATGCATCACAGGACACACTGGCCAGTTTTTGCCCTTAGACCGTCCCTTGAGGACCCTAGACATAAGATTATAATTCAATCACTATAATGAATACTTGTTAAACACTTCTGCTCTTGTTTTGATAATATTCCAAATAACATCTGTTTCTTTATTTTATCTGATGCTTTTCTCTCATTTTCAGTCTTTCATACTGAAATAGAAGACATTTTATTGGTATCACATTCAAGAACGGAGGGTCGGATTTTCAAAAGAGCTCAGCTGTCATTCAGACACCTAAATGAGTGGCCAGATGTTCAAAAGTGCTGAGCACTTAGCCCCTTCTGTTGTATCTACTTCATTTAGGTGCCTACGTGAAAGCTGTTGGGTTTATGTTAATTGAAAGAAACTGGGGATTTCTACAGTGTCCATAAACTAGCAGAGGTACAATGGCCAAACATCTCCATCTATTTCACAGCCTTTTATAAAGAAGTTTTAGAAGGGGGGGGGATCACAAATGGTTTCACATAGAAAGTACTAGCATGCCATAATCAGAATGCTCCATCTAATGCTGTCCCTCTTTCAAATGCAGGATTATCACTTACTGACATCACAAGTAAAGTGCTCTAGGCAAAGAATATTGAAATGCTGTCTGCTGTAGAACACTGTTTTTTTAATTATGATAATAACAGAACAGTACTAAGTTATCAGCAGTGTCTAAATCATCGTACTACAAAAAGTTGAAATTGATGAAAATGGCAAAAGAAAAATAATAATTATATTGTGTTCTGCTTTTAATACCGGACTTATTGTGTAAAATGCAGAATGTAGCACTTCTTCATGACTTAGAGCTGTTACACTACTTCCAATAGAAAACAAATGTACTAGCTTCCATCATTTTATAATAATCCGCTTTAAAATGCCCACAACTCTTGGATGGAAAAACAGGTTTTCAAGGCCTGATCTTGCAAGATGCTCAGGGTCACGATTATAGGGCTGGTTGTACCTCTTCTGGTCTCTCTGGTCACCCTCTCATATGTCAGACCTCGTGCTTTTACCTCTCCTGGGGTGGAATCCCACTGTTCTTCCAAATTTAGGCCAGGCTCTGGGCTACAGTACTCTGTGTACTGACCATGCTTACGCAGCAGATCCAACTGGGGTTTGCACCTGTAGTTCTTCCCTTACCGGGGCAGGGGTTACCAGGGGCATATAGTGACCAAAAAAGCCTTCTCAAACCAAAGTATTGTTTAAACATAACAGGAGGAATAAAACAGAATCTTAAAAAAGGATTTAAAATAAAAAAAAAAGGTGTACATGCATGTCTATCTTACATAAAGACCTGTGTCCCTGGGTAGAGACCCTGAGCAGACTTCATTTTCCAGTTACCCTCACCTTCCTGGGGTTCAGGAGTCAGTCTTCTTATAATAGCCTCTCTGACAACCTAGAGAGAGAGCCACTTTTTATGCAGCCAGGTTCTTTGTTCTTTCCGTTTGCAGGCATTTGGGCTGCTGTTCCATTTGGTAGACTCAGTAGGAGCTGGAGCAATTCTCCTCATGGCCAATGGCTTTTCCCATTGTCTTGTAACAACCTCCAAGTGTTTGTTGAGGAGTCTCTTATCCTGAGTTATTATTTTGTCTTCCTGTTTGTTTCCCAGCAGCCTGTTGATTTAACTCAATATAGTAACAGACAGTAAACATCCCAATAATCACGTCAGCATACACTATTCATAAATTATTACTGAGCAGCCATACTAAGAACTTCCTGATAGGTGCTGAGTGTCCTTAACAGACCAAACCCTGAGCCCTTTAAATTGTATTTTTGCTTTTAATACTCAGTGATCACACAGGTGAAGGTCCCATTGAAAACAATGGGAAATTCACATCAATAACAACTGGTACAGGCCTCAGGGTTTGGCCCACTGACCTCAGTAGAATTTTAAATTGCCGAGCACAACTCATGGGGGTCTCAACACCTTACAATAGGGGTGGCCAACCTGATCCTGAGAAGCAGCCAGAATTTACCAATGTACATTGCCAAAGAGCCACAGTAATACATCAACAGCCCCCCATCAGCTCCCACCCCGCTCCCAGCGCCTCCCACCCACCAGCGCCTCCCACTCCCTCCCTGCACCTCCCAATCAGCTGTTTCATGGCGTGCAGGAGGCTCGGGGGGGGGAGGGGGAGGAGCAAGGGCACCGCAGGCTCAGGGGAGGGGGAGGAAAGGGGTAGAGTGGGGGCAGGGCCTGTGGCAGAGCCCAAGGTTGAGCAGTGAGCACCCCGTGGCACATAGGAAGATGGCGCCTGTAGTTCCAGTCCTGGAGTCGGTCCCTATACAAGGAGCTGCATATTAACCTCTGAAGAGACACATGTGGCTCCAGAGCCACAGGTTGGCCAACCCTGGCTTACAAGACAAACTCTTAAGGCTCAACTCGGAGCTCATCCAAGTCAATGTACAATTCCATGGTACAGAAACAGGCCCTTAGACAGCAAGGCCAGCATTGTTTCATTTTGCAGAAATTTTAAACATTCTTTACTGCATAGTTCATATACTGCTGACAAATAGTGATGCAACAAAAAAGGAGAGAAAAGAAAAACAGCCATATATAAATAGGTTGCTCCTGATGTATCATTCCATGATCTGATTATGCACATATAGCAATCCAATCTGCTTGCCATGCATAGACTAAGTGAGCTATAATTTTTATATTTGGTGTATAAATATCTAGATTGTGTTGTTGACAATAGATAAGGTACTGTATAATATACGAAGAACTTTAGCACTGGATTAACATAAATCTTGGGTGGTTATTGGAAATACTATTAAACTTTGGGGCACTGAACGCTTTCATTTAACATTTTGCTCCAGATGCCCCCTTTCAGATAAACTATTTTTTTCTGACAGCAGATCGTATCTATATAATCATCTAAGTTATAAGCCAGAATATTTTGAAATAAATGTAACCTCATTTAAACTCTCCCATTCCCATTCCACTGTTTCCAGGCATACTTGTCTCTTGGGAACACTTCAGAGACAAGATCATTTAAATTAATATTAAAATACTAATAATTAATTGCAATGATATATTGCAATTATATAGGGTGATTTTCAGCATTAGTGCACTGGTCCCCACACAAGGGCCAAATCGCCACTTAAGTTCTGTGTTAAAAGTTTAGCGATAGATTCCCAACTGCTCCTGAAGTCTTTTTGTATCACAAAGGGATGTTAAACTATCCCTTTAGGGGCCTATGCAAATTCCCCAAGCATGGATCAAGGAAAGAGAAAAATGTCTTAGTGACGCCCCCACCTTTTCCTTCTTAGCTGGGGTGACAGCTAAGGAATGTACTCCTTAAGTGAGTTTTGTGTTGGTTCCCTCAGTGAGTTTTGCTTATAGTACATCTGTAGATAAACAAGATGCATTTGGCCACACCAGCTACATTCATAACAGGGGCATGGGACTATAAAGTGGGATTTCCTGAATGTTCAGGACTTAGAATATCCTGCAGTATTAAAGAGATCAATTTGTACCCATAGCATATCAGACAGTTTTTATTTAGTGTTAAAAGAGTCTATTTCATTTACTATTGGTTAGAAAGTAAATACAAATGAAATTAATAATGGATAGGAAGAATTGAGGTAAATCATCTTTTTAAGGAGAAAATGCAAACACCAGTTTGAGCAGACTTCACCCAAGTTGAGGATAATTTTTAAAATAAATTCACATTTTCTATTTTGTTTAATTTCCAGAGAAAGTTTAAAAAAAAAAAAAAGGTTGACTGGATATTCACTGAAACAGAGGCAAGGAAGTTTTAGTCGTGTATTTTATTATATCAATCATCACATAGCCAAACAGGATTAATGATGTTGTATGCAAAATTTGACGTTCAGCATGCTGGTTCTAGGGTTGGTCGAACCATTAGGACCTTAATCCCTTTTCATGTTGTGAATAGCTTGCTGCACCCATTCAAGAATTTTGTAAACATACGCAGGTGGCTATTACCCTTTGCAAGCTGGCATCACCTGACAGCTATTGGTCAATTGCAAACCAGTTTGAGGCTGGGAAGTCATACTGGAAGCTGTTGGGATGGTGGCTCCACAGGTTTGCCAGGCTATCAATACTGTAATCTACCCATCGGTAATTGCCATAACCAAAGTCCCTGAAATTATAGTAGGATTTCAGAGGATGGATTTCTGAATTATGCAGTGGCCATCGATAGAACGCACATCCCAATACCTTGCCCACCAAAAGGGGCCAGTGAATACATGAATTGAAAAGTTTACTATTCACTCATTCTTTAAACAAATTATGTGTGTTGTAATAATCATTCAAGACCTGAACCTGGATAAAACAAGCATGAGCACTTTAAGTCATGTGTATAATCCCGTCAACATTTTATATTACGATTATTATTATTTATTTGTATTACTATACAGTCCTGGAGCCCTAGTTAATGGACTTCATATTTGAATAACACATTAATTATATTTGTATGTGTTTGCAGGAGTGGTCCCTTATGTATGAACTAGTTTGGTAGAAAATGCAATTGTAAAAAATATTCTGGCATTCACACACACACACACACACACACATATATATATAGACATATCTAGCTATCAAGCTGAATTTCTTCCACCGAAACTATACCGATACAACTGCGCTGCTGCAGTGCATCTGATGCTCCTCCGTGTGCACACGAGCTGTCATAAATATAAGGGGAAGGGTAACAACCTTCCTGTACACAGTACTATAAAATCCCTCCTGGCCAGAGGCACAAAATCCTTTTACCTGTAAAGGGTTAAGAAGTTCAGGTAACCAGGCTGGCACCTGACTAAAAGGACCAATAAGGGGACAAGATACTTTCAAATCTGGGGGGAGGAGGGGAGAAAAGGTTTTGGTCTGTCTGTCCTGTGTGCTTGCCGGACACAGATCAAGGAAGCAAGCAATCCAACTCCATTAGAATCAGTAAGTACTAGCAAGGGAATGTGTTAGCTTATTTTTGTTTTGGCGTGTGATTTTCTCTGTGCTGAGAGGAAGGTGTATTCCTGGTTTTCTTTTTGTAACTTTAAAATTTGGCCCAGAGGAAAATCCTCTGTGTTCTTGAAACTGATTGCCCTGTAAGATTATCTTCCATTCTAATTTTACAGAGGTGCTTCTTTTACCGTTTTTCTTTATAATAAAGTTCTGTTTCTTTTAGAATCTGATGGACACTAAAAAAAACCCCCAAGGTTGGTCTGTGCTCATCTTGTTTATTCTCAACCCTTCCCAGGAAAGGGGGTGTGGGGGCTTGGGGGAATATTAAGGGGGAGTAGGAACTCCAAGTGGTCCTTTCCCTGAGTTTGTCTAAAACACTTGGTGGTGGCAGCATTACCTAATCCAAGGTACAAGGGAGAATTTGTGCCTTGGGGAGTTTTTAACCTAAGCTGGTAGAAATAAGCTTAGGCGGTCTCTCATGCGGGTCCCCACGTCTATACCATAGAGTTCAGAGTGGAGCGGGAACCCTGACACAAGCGCTTATGTCAGAGTAATTTATGTCACTCAGGGAGGTGGAATATTCACGCCCCTGAGCCACTTAAGTTTTGTTGACATAGGCTAGACATAGTGTAGACAGAGCCTTAGGTATCTCACAACCACCAGAATCTCTTCTCACTGTTTATACTTATCTATATTTACACGCACGCACACACACATGCGCATATGTATAATTTATGTGAGTGAAGACATTTAGCTAGACACATAACATATATGCATCCTGCTGTTTCTGTTATCAGTATATTTAATCTCATTGCCAGGGAAGGGGGTTATGACAGCAAAGATAAAATGTTAGATTAAACAAATGCGAGTCTGGGACCCTTACTGATACACACGTTTCGTTCCTTGCACAATTCCAGTTATCTGTTTGTGAAATCTGCTTTCTTGGACCTCCTGAAAATCTGCGATCAGACTTTATCTTCAAGTTCTCTATAATACATTTTAAAGTCATGCTGTCCAATATTGCTATGTATCTTTCTTTTAATCACTGAAATCTATAAAGAAGGAGGAAAGAGACATCTGTGAATCTGCTTGAAAACAAAGTTCTGATTTTGTAAGGGTTATAAGGAGGTGAAATAAAAAGCCAAGTGAGAGTTTTTTTCTAAAAGACCAACAAGACTCAGTATGTCCAGTGAAAATAATCCCTGAGACACATGCAAGTGATAAAGATTGAAATTCTTTATTTAAGTATAAGAAAATACAACAGAAGCAGAGGCAATGCAAATTTCCCCCATATGACCATGAGACGAGAAATGCTTAAGGTTGGCTAAAAATATATATATGGAAATATGGGGGAAAATATAAAATTATAATTATAAAAATTAAAGGAAAGAATCCTTTATTAATTGTATTCATATCACTACATATTTCAGTACATTGTTTGATACAATATTGTGATCTTCCATCATTTGTGTAACAGAGAAAAAAACAGGCCTGGGTTCTACAATAGACTTTCACATTGGGATAGCTGTCTCTTAGGGGTGTGAAAAATCCACACCCCTGAGAAACACACCTATATTGCCCTAACCCCAAGTAGGCAGCACTAGGGCATGGAAGAATTCTTCAGTCAACCTTGCTCCCACCTCTTTGGGAGATGTATCACCTATGCCAATGGGAGAATTCCTCCTGTCAGCAGAAGTTCCGATAAACTATACTGAAGCTGTTATAATATTGTGGTTTTCCACCATTTGTATATAGAACAGGAGTCCGCAACCTGCAGCACACATGCCAAAGGTGGCATGCGAGCCGATTTTTACTGGCATGCTGCTGCCAGCCGGGATCCCGGCCACCGCCCCTGCTCAGCTTGCTACAGGCCTGTGAATGGAATCCCGGGCCGGGCGGCAGGCTGAACGGGGCTGACGGCCGGGACCCTGGCTCGCAGGAGCTGCCGGTCTGGGGTTCTGTCCGCTGGTGTAGTGTATTAAATTTCGCTCCGTAGGAATATGGTATTTGCGGAGCACCAGGACTGGCAGACATAAGTAGTACACCATAAGTAGCACATTCCTACAGAGAGAAATTTAACACACTACACTGGGGTAGGGAAGGCTGTGCCTCCCCAAACAGCCGGCTCACATCCAATCCCCCTCCACCCTGCTCCTTGTCCCCTGACAAGCCCCGCCTGGGACGCCCTGGCCCCTGACTTCTCCACTCAGAACCCTCCACCCATCCAACCCCCCCCCCGCTTCTTGTCTTCTGACCGCTCCCTCCCAGGACCCTCCCACCCCTATCTGCTCCCCCGGACCCCTCACCCCCCCCATTCAAGCCCCCCTGGTCCCTGTCCCCTAACTTCCCTGACCCCTATCCACACTGCCAACCCCTGACAGGCCCCCCCGGGACTCCCACGCCTATCCAACCACCCCGTTCCCTGTCCCCTTACCATGCCGCTCAGAGCATCAGGACTGGCAGCCGTAAGTAGTACACCATAAGTAGCACATTCCTATGGGGAGCAATTTAATACACTGCACCTGTCCCCACTCAGCCCGCTGATGGTCTGGAGTTCTCAAAATATGTTCTCTTACCCCTTATAAAAAATTACACTACAATTAGCTTAAAAACTTTGTTTGTATATTACAGTAATCATTAAAAAATGTCTAATGTTAATAAATACGTAGGTTTGATGAAACAAAGTAGTTGTACTTCAGTGCCTGTGCTTAATTTGTGTTTTCGATGATTTACCTTCTAAAAAAATCTCGCATGTCTCGCACCCCCAGAAAGGCATCTCGCACCTCAGGGGGGTGCATGCACCTGAGGTTAAGAACAACTGCACTAAACGGATAAGAGCTACAGTTTAATTTAAGTTTAAATGAAGCTTCTTAAACATTTTAAAAACCTTGTTTACTTTACATACAACAATAGTTTAGTTACATAATATAGACGTCTAGAGAGAGACGTAAAAATGTTAAAATGTATTACTGGCACACAAAACCTTAAATTAGAGTGAATAAATGAAGACTCGGCACACCACTTCTGAAAGGTTGCTGACCCCTGATATAGAACAATGTACTGAAATGTGTAGTGAGATGGAGACAACCAATAAAGGACTGCTTGCAAGAAAAGGCAATATATTACTTGCCAGACAATACAATATGCTCTGGTATTTCTAATTGGCACTGGTATTATTCATTTGTATTATAATGGCACCTAAGTGCCCCCACCAAGATTTGGGATCCATTATGCTAGATGTCGTACAATCACATAGTGACAGGACGATTCTGACCTGGAAGAGCTTACAATCTAAATAAACAAGATGGGCAAAGATGATGTGGGGAAACAGAAAGCCAGAGAGGTTCAGTTACTTGCCCAATGCCATGCGACAGGTCAGAGGCACCATTAGAAATAGAATTCTTGCCTCTTGACCCACTGCTCAGTGCCCTATCTGCTATCTACCGGTACCTGATCAATGAATAAAAAAAGACTTCAGTCTCCATGCCTAGAAATCCAGAAGGTTTTACAAGCAGTAAATTCTCCAAAAAGAAAAAAATAAATTTCAAGAAGAAAGGAAGCATTATTAAGAAAAATCAATAAAATCCGATATTAAATTTAAAGGCACCTTGTTTCCTATTATACTTGTAATTTCCATTGCGCCATTTCAGTTCAGCCAGACTTTTATTGTAATCATTTATTTTCAAAAACAATTCACGTTTGCTTATTTTTTGGCACCATTAACAATGGCTGAAATCAATGGAAACAGATTTACAATAAGCTTTCACATAAATCCTTTTTGTGGAAGAGACTAAGGAATAAGTCCCAGTAGATGAGGTACGAACAAATTTCATTTTGTAGTCCCTGTTATCTTCTATTGTAAATATTTTAGACTAATGTCTTTCTTTGCTGAATTAATGGCGTGGTATTTTGTTTTTAGTCACAGTAAAGTCATCTGAGTGAAGCAGATGCCAACTTTGTAAGATGGATAAATACGAGTTGCTTCAGAACACAATTATTTAAAACATGTTCATTCACCCCAAAGCAACAAAGAAATAAGTTATACTATCCAGCTGATTCTGCTCCAAAACACTATTGGAGAGTGAAGTGCTAAGTGGGGAAGTATGCTGAGAATGCATTCCAGTCTGGAAATGCTTGCAATAAAAATACAAAGCATAAAATTGTAGCAATTTCAGTGGTAAACATAGTCACACAAGTCACACTTGCCTCTCCACCCAAATAAATAAAATGATAAACAACATTTTGACCAGTACAGAAAATATGTTTATAGCAGTGAATTCTTCTAATAATTAGGTAAAAATCAAGTCTGCATTCTGCCTGTGATTCCCAAGATACAATGATGGACATATCTATTATGTGAACTACTTCCGATAAACTATCCTTTTAATTCAGGTTTTGCGCAAATCTGCTTTGACAGAAGTGAACATGCTTACAAGGCATACAATTCCTTCTTTACACAGAGTATAATTACTAAAGGAATTACTGATCTAAATCTACAGAGTCATTAATTGAAAAAGCTCATCTTTCAACAAAGAACATTCTAATAACGTTTGAACACAGCTGGCAAACTTCCCTTTAGCAGGTTTGTTTGTGGGATTCTTTAATTTTTATTTACAACACTTTGTAAGTTCCATTTCCTTGGACATATTTGCTGAAGTTGTCAAACCTTTATTTTCATGATAAACTTTTATCTCTTTCTTGTAGTGCAAAAAAAGATTTCAAATGCAATGTTTTATTCATTTTTCAAAGTCCAAAGCTCCTTAAAAGCCTCTGAAGGTTTTTCTTTTTTTTTTTTCCTTCATTTTTTCTTTGCTAGCAATCAGCAACAATAAGGCTCTTGTGATGCTCTAAATACAAGTCCTTTTCCCAGCTTGGTGTTAAGGAGTCTGCCTTCTGACTGATGCTCTTTTGGATTCTAAGAGCAGATCTGTAGTTTGGGGTTATTTTGTACTGAAGAGAGCTACTCTGTTTCAGTCTCTCACTTTGTCATGGGAGCAAAGGGAAAAGGCAAAAGGTTGCTGCGAAGAATTTGAAAGGCTTGTTTCTCTTCACTGTCAGCAACTTCTCACTGACTTGCACTGAAGCCACAGAGAGTGAGTCCAAATCAGTTAGGTGTGGTCACAAAACTGCTGAATACTGTATATGCCTTACAAAGAATGAGTAAGATGAAAAGAAAATAATGTTATGTGGTTATGATAAATTATCTCTTTTCTAAAAAAGAATACTTAAAAAAAAGTTTTGTTTCAAGTTTTCCAACCAAAAATATTCTAGGTTTTTCTTTGAAAAAACGGAAAAAATATTTGTGTGGAAATTTTCCATTTCTTTCATAATTTTTCATGGAAAATATTCACTGTTTTCATACCAAGTTCTACATGTTATTCATAGCTTTTACATATATTCATAGATTTTAATACCCAAAGGGATAACTTGACCATCTAGTCTGACCTTGTGCATAACACAGGTCATAGAATTTCACCCAGTTCCTCTCTATATTGAGCCCAATAACTTGTATTTGACTAAAGTACACTTTCCAGAAAGGCATATATTATGTGATCAGTATGATTTTTACTCAAAATATTACAATTTCTGGCACAAGTTGGGGGCTTTATGTCAAGTGCTAACATTTTCTCAACAAGGAAAAAAGAAGTTCAGGGCACCTGGAAGTGGTGCTTTCTATGCTTAAGAGAAAGTATTTCCTACTATTTTCCTATGGCAGGAATTGGTGGGAAGGCAGGATGAAAAGACAAATTCCAGAGGAGAGGAAGTGGTTTTGGCTTTCAGGACCACTGTAAGGTTGTCCATTGCACATCCATTGTCTGAGAAGCAGCTGGGCCCAGGTCAAACACAAAACAAGATGATAGGGCAGAATTGTCTTGCCTCCACTCAAAGAAATATTTGTGGCAGGTGGAACCAGTTGTGGAAGTCACATATGAAAGGAGGAGGAACTCCTCTATTCTTCCATCAAGTGAAAATTCAACCACAAGAAGGAGGTCAAATCTTTCTCATCTTATTCACACAAGTTTCCCCCCTGAAATCAATAGAACGAATAGTCTGAGTAAGGTGAACATGATTTATGCCCAGCACATGCGTTTTTCTCTGCATCATAACTTTGCTGGAAAGAGAAAAGTGAGAGTGTAAGAAGAGAAAGAGTTGTGACTAAGAGAGGTTGAGGGGGCCAACAGGCATGACTTGACAAAGCCCCAAGTGAAGCCTACAAAGCCCCAAGTGGCAGAATAGAAGCTTATGAGTGGATTGGTTTTGCATAAGTTTAAAAGGAAACATTACTCTCTTTGCAAGGCATGTTCACCAAACGATACTAATGGGTGCAAAGCAGTCTTGTGGGTAAGGCACAGGCCTGAGACCCAGAATACCTGGGTTCATTTTTTGCTGGGTTCAATTAACTTCCTGTGTGACTTCGGGGAAACCCTTTGTCTTCAGTCCTGCAACAGCACACGTGTGGGTGGAGCCATATGCCTGTATGAAACTCCATTAACTTCAGTAGGGCTCTGTTCAGCATGGAGGTATTTCTATGAACATGCAGTTGTAGGGCTGGAGCCTTAATCATTCTGCACTTCAGTTCTTTATCTGTAAACTGGAGATAAAAATACTTTCCCACATTAGAGGGGTGTTGCAAGGATGAATTTGTTAAATGTTTCAGGGATGCTCAGGTACTATAGTGAAGAACTCAGAAAAAAGCTGATAAACAAGTGAAATAAGCATGTCCATCATCATCATCAACCTCTGGACAAGACGACATTTACAGATGTGTTTTTCAAAAACACATCACAATTAAAGTGGTCAGCAAACACAAAATCCAACCATGATGCATATATTTTCCAGAAAAGCAAAATCAGTGAGTTACTAAAATCATAAATCAGAGAATTCTTTAATACGTCCCTTTAAAAAAAAGAAACCAATTTTTATAGCAATTTTAATTGATTTTTTCAACCTATATGGACTACTATTCAATTATTTTTATTATTAATCAATTATAGAAAAAATCCAATAATAATCTTAAATTAGGAGAAGTCTAATGGATTCTACTCCTTTATCATACTAAAAAGTACATTTGTCTCATTTTTTCTTTTTTTAAATTTTCATGTATTCCATGATGTCATCACATGATGGACACTCACGGTAAATACCAGGCTCTCTCACAGCTTCTTTGCTTTCCATGAAGGTTTTACTTGTGTTCCTTTAAGTATAAAAATTCTGGGCTTTTGACCTGGTCCAAAGCTCATTGATGTCAAGTTTTTTGAACACTCAATCCTTAGTATTTTACATGGAGGAGTCATTCTGTTCTTCATGATGGATTTCATTGACTTTATTAAGATTGCACTTGGCCCACAAATAATGATTTTTTTTTCATTTGGAACTGAAATAAATATACAATTAAAATGCACAATCACAACATATGTCTCATTCAGCATTCCTTACCTGCCTCAAATTCCCACTAAAACCAGATTGTGCCTCAAGTGTAATTAATATAGCACACTGTGTCAAGTGGTGTTGACCTCTTTCTGCCCTGTCCCCACACACACACACACACAAATTGTTTGGCAATACCCTCTTGCTTCTATTCCCATCTGCATATTGAATGATTTATCACTGTCTACCTCTTGGTGTTACAATCCTGCTGCTTTTCTCCCTAGCTGGCTGCCTGGTGTTACTCACTCTTATATGGTGTCCTATAGTGTTGCCATCAGATACCATTGGCAGTGCTGACTTCCTGGCATTTCACTCTGGATGCCCTGTCTACCTTATCCATGTGCCAAATACTTATTTTATTCTATAACTTTTGGGGCCAGTTTGCTACTTCATCGGTTTCACCACTTGCAGATTCACATATGTAAATTCCTGCTGTGCCAGAACACTCTTCACCACTAGTATAAAGCTGGCTGAGATGTCACAACCATCTCCTATGCCAGCTGTCTCCACAACCGTAATGTAATAGGGAGTCTCTTGTGTATTGTTGGCATGTTGGTAGCAGGATGGTGCTGGTGGAGCTTATCCCAATGATGGAGATTAGAGTAGGTTGGTACCCAAAGATCCTGGAATCACAATCTTTTCCCTGGGGCTAAAACTGGCCACTATGTCCAAGTGATTGGGGCCTTTGCTATCCAAATATCAATTTTGTTTTCAAAATATTCAGACATCGGGAACTCATTTAAAAATATCTGGGCCTGGTCTGCAAAGCTTCATTCACTCAAGGAATCCTCAGTCATGTGGATAGTCCCACTGACAATTTGGACTGCTTGAGTGAGTAAAGCTTTGCAGGATCTGGCCCTATATTACAAGTAGCCAACATCTTCCCTCTCTTCCTGCTGTGCATAACTACTTAATTCCCATCAAGGCTGCTGCTATGAAGTAAATATAATAGTAATTAGAAATAGAAAACTACATTTGCTCTATAGTATTATAGAAAATTGTTCTGAAGTCCTTTCCCTGCTATGTCAGAATTTGTTCAGATGTTTGTACTTTGATATCTTTTGTTTATTTTTTAAAACAATCCTATATTCTTAGCTGTTCACTCAACAAACTGTCTTCCCCGCCCCCCATAAAACAATGTTCTTGTGCTTAAAAGCTAAAAGCTAAATGATCAAAGAATGATATTCACAAGCACAGATACCTCGATAAACTTTGGTACCCAAAGTTGCTAGAAAGGAATAAAACCAGGATTAAATGTCAGACCCAACACTAAGGCCCACAATGCTAATTACTCACCCTTCCAATTTCTGTGACCCTTAAAGCTGTTATTTATTATTTTTATTGTAGTAGTGCCTAGAGGCTCCTTTGGGTTAGGCAATGTACAAACTATTGGGAGCGAATTGGGAATTTTCTGTGAGAATAATTTTCCCAATGGAAAATGCAGTTTCTGCAAAACTGATGTTTTAATTTTGCTCCCAAAATTGGATTTTTGTCAGGAAAATTGAAATGACATATTTTGGATTGGGTCAGTTTAGACTCAAAACACTCAGAATGTTTGTTTCAAATCAGTTCAACAAATTAAACAGCACTTCGGCAACATTTTCTCCTATAAGCTCACTGCAGGACACATTTTCCACAGTGCAATGCTGATCAAGCTGCATGGTGCATCTGAGATACATGGTACATAACTCTGGATGCATAATGGGAGATGTAATCTGGCCAGAGCCTGTCCCATAGAAGTAAATGTTGGCACAGGACTCCAGAACTAGAACTGCTGTGGAACAATGGGAAAATGCATTTCAATGTTGAACTGACATGAAATCATGGAGCAGGTCCTCAAGGAATCAATTCTGAAGCACTTAGAGGGAAGGAAAGTGATCAGGAACAGTCAGCATGGATTCACCAAGGGCAAGTCATGCCTGACTAATCTAATTGCCTTTTATGACGAGATAACTGGTTCTGTGGATGAAGGGAAAGCAGTGGATGTGTTGTTCTTGACTTTAGCAAAGCTTTTAACACTGTCTCCCACAGTATTCTTGCTAGCAAGTTAAAGAAGTATGAGCTGGATGAATGGACTATAAGGTGGATAGAAAGCTGGCTAGATTGTCGGGCTCAATGGGTAGTGATCAATGGCTCTGTGTCTAGTTGGCAGCCGGTGTCAAGTGGAGTGCCCCAAGGGTCGGTCCTGGGGCCGGTTTTGTTCAATATCTTCATAAATAATCTGGAAGATGGTGTGGATTGCACCCTCAGCAAGTCTGCAGATGACACTAAACTGGGAGGAGAGGTAGATATGCTGGAGGGTAGGGATAGGATACAGAGGGCCCTAGACAAATTGGAAGATTGGGCCAAAAGAAATCTGATGAGGCTCAACAAGGACAAGTGCAGAGTCCTGCACTTAGGACGGAAGAATCCAATGCACTGCTACAGACTAGGGTCCGAATGGCTAGGCAGCAGTTCTGCAGAAAAGGCCCTAGGGGTTACAGTGGACGAGAAGCTGGATATGAGTCAACAGTGTGCCCTTGTTGCCAAAAAAGCCAATGGCATTTAGGGATGTATAAGTAGGGGCATTGCCAGCAGATAGAGGGACGTGATCGTTCCCCTCTATTCGACACTGATGAGGCCTCATCTGGAGTACTGTGTCCAGTTTTGGGCCCCACACTAGGGGATTAGGGGACTGGAACACATGAGTTATGAGGAGAGGCTGAGGGAACTGGGGATGTTTAGGCTACGGAAGAGAAGAATGAGCTGCTTTCAACTACCTGAAAGGGGGTTCCAAAGAGGATGGCTCTAGACTGTTCTCAGTGGTAGCAGATGACAGAACAAGGAGTAATGGTCTCAAGTTGCAGTGGGGGAGATTTAGGTTGGATATTAGGAAAAACTCTCTCACTAGGAGGGTGGTGAAACACTGGAATGCATTACCTAGGGAGGTGGTGGAATCTCCTTCCGTAGAAGTTTTTAAGGTCAGGCTTGACAAAGCCCTGGCTGGGATGATTTAATTGGGGATCGGTCCTGCTTTGAGCAGGGGGTTGGACTAGATGAGCTCCTGAGGTCCCTTCCAACCCTGATATTCTATGATTCTATGGTTCTATGAAATAAAGTATTTCAGGTCAATTCAACAAAATGAAACAACATTTCAATTTTGTGAATATCAAAATGTTTTGTTTTAAAATTTCAAATATCCAGATCATTTATCAAAAATGTCAAAACAAAACATTTGGACATTTCCAATACCCATAGTGAGATAAATTGATAGAAACCACAGATTGCTAGTCCTGAGACCATTGCTTCTGCTCTCCTATGCAAATTCACCATCAGCCGAGTCATTTCAGAAGCAAAAATCAACCTGATAATGGATGCCTTTGATGCATATCTGAAGGATAAATAACTAGGTAAAAGATGGGAGAGGTCCTGAGGGAGCCAATAGGGGAGGGAGGGAGAGAAAAAGAAAATCCAAGAATTTCTCATGTTCAACTGTTTATTAAGAAAGATAAAAATCACTTCTCATTTTTGCATCCTGAGTGGCATCATGCCTTTCTTAGGCTTTTGCATTCCTCAACCCCAGAGACCTAACTGAAATGCTTTGACCCCCTCTAAGGGGAATTCAGTCATTTGATAAATCCTTAAAGAAGAGCAATTTCATCTTTCTTGAAAAAGGTATACAGTACACTTATGTAGTTTCTTTATCACGGAAATGCGTGAAAATCTAATTATTCATGAATCAGGCCCTATGAACTCAGGGCCAGTCTTTTTTCATAGTGAATTCTAAAACAGAGAAATTACTCAGTAACAGTAGCTAAACAGAGGATAGAAAACTACCATCCAGTATTCTACTGCAGACTGAAAGATGAACACCAAGTGTTACCCCAAAGGGACTCGTGTGTGTGTGTGTGTGTGTGTGTGTGTGTGAGAGAGAGACAGAGAGAGGGACTCGTGTGTGTGTGTGTGTGTGTGTGTGTGTGAGAGAGAGAGAGACAGAGAGAGGGACTCGTGTGTGTGTGTGTGTGTGTGTGAGAGAGAGAGAGAGACAGAGAGAGGGACTCGTGTGTGTGTGTGTGTGTGTGTGAGAGAGAGAGAGACAGAGAGAGGGACTCGTGTGTGTGTGTGTGTGTGTGTGACAGAGAGAGGGACTCGTGTGTGTGTGTGTGTGTGAGAGAGAGAGAGACAGAGAGAGGGACTCGTGTGTGTGTGTGTGTGTGTGTGAGAGAGAGAGAGACAGAGAGAGGGACTCGTGTGTGTGTGTGAGAGACAGAGAGAGGGACTCGTGTGTGAGTGTGTGTGTGTGTGTGAGAGAGAGACAGAGAGAGGGACTCGTGTGTGAGTGTGTGTGTGTGTGAGAGAGAGACAGAGAGAGGGACTCGTGTGTGTGTGAGTGTGTGTGAGAGAGAGACAGAGAGAGGGACTCGTGTGTGTGTGTGTGTGTGTGTGTGTGTGAGAGAGAGACAGAGAGAGGGACTCGTGTGTGTGTGTGTGTGTGTGTGTGTGAGAGAGAGACAGAGAGAGGGACGTGTGTGTGTGTGTGTGTGTGTGTGTGAGAGAGAGACAGAGAGAGGGACGTGTGTGTGTGTGTGTGTGTGTGTGTGTGTGTGTGTGTGTGTGTGAGAGAGAGAGACAGAGAGAGGGACTCGTGTGTGTGTGTGTGAGTGTGTGTGTGAGAGACAGAGAGAGGGACTCGTGTGTGTGAGTGTGAGTGTGTGAGTGAGAGACAGAGAGAGGGACTCGTGTGTGTGTGTGTGTGTGTGTGTGAGAGAGAGAGACAGAGAGAGGGACTCGTGTGTGTGTGTGTGTGTGTGTGAGAGAGAGAGAGACAGAGAGAGGGACTCGTGTGTGTGAGTGTGAGTGTGTGAGTGAGAGACAGAGAGAGGGACTCGTGTGTGTGTGTGTGTGTGTGAGAGAGAGAGACAGAGAGAGGGACTCGTGTGTGTGTGTGTGTGAGTGTGTGTGAGAGAGAGAGACAGAGAGAGGGACTCGTGTGTGTGTGTGAGTGTGTGTGTGAGAGAGACAGAGAGAGGGACTCGTGTGTGTGTGTGTGTGTGTGTGTGTGTGTGTGAGAGAGAGAGAGACAGAGAGAGGGACTCGTGTGTGTGTGTGAGAGACAGAGAGAGGGACTCGTGTGTGAGTGTGTGTGTGTGTGTGAGAGAGAGACAGAGAGAGGGACTCGTGTGTGAGTGTGTGTGTGTGTGAGAGAGAGACAGAGAGAGGGACTCGTGTGTGTGTGAGTGTGTGTGAGAGAGAGACAGAGAGAGGGACTCGTGTGTGTGTGTGTGTGTGTGTGTGTGTGAGAGAGAGACAGAGAGAGGGACTCGTGTGTGTGTGTGTGTGTGTGTGTGTGTGAGAGAGAGACAGAGAGAGGGACGTGTGTGTGTGTGTGTGTGTGTGTGTGAGAGAGAGACAGAGAGAGGGACGTGTGTGTGTGTGTGTGTGTGTGTGTGTGTGTGAGAGAGAGAGACAGAGAGAGGGACTCGTGTGTGTGTGAGAGAGAGACAGAGAGAGGGACTCGTGTGTGTGTGTGTGAGTGTGTGTGTGAGAGACAGAGAGAGGGACTCGTGTGTGTGAGTGTGAGTGTGTGAGTGAGAGACAGAGAGAGGGACTCGTGTGTGTGTGTGTGTGTGTGTGAGAGAGAGAGACAGAGAGAGGGACTCGTGTGTGTGTGTGTGTGTGTGAGAGAGAGAGAGACAGAGAGAGGGACTCGTGTGTGTGTGTGTGTGTGAGAGAGAGAGACAGAGAGAGGGACTCGTGTGTGTGTGTGTGTGAGTGTGTGTGTGAGAGAGACAGAGAGAGGGACTCGTGTGTGTGTGTGTGTGTGTGTGTGTGAGAGAGAGAGAGACAGAGAGAGGGACTCGTGTGTGTGTGTGTGTGAGAGAGAGAGAGGGACTCGTGTGTGTGTGTGTGTGAGAGAGAGAGAGGGACTCGTGTGTGTGTGTGTGTGTGTGTGTGTGTGTGAGAGAGAGAGAGAGACAGAGAGAGGGACTCGTGTGTGTGTGTGTGTGAGACTGAGAGAGGGACTCGTGTGTGTGTGTGGGTGTGTGTGAGAGAGTGAGAGACACTCTGCAAGGAGGATGACTCATAGTCAAAATATAATTTGTTTTTTCCTGCTGGCTAAGAGAGACAATGAAACAGTGAGAATAAATAAATCACTGCAGGATCATAAAGGTATTCATTCCCAAGAACAGCAACTTCCTACTTCTCTTTCCCCATTGCCGTAAGCTCTTTGGTCCAAAGGTTGTTTTACTTTTCTGTATTCCGCTGTAAGGATTAATACATTGTAGTAACATGATTATATGCTATAATGCTCTGCACCTTTGCTATAGGATAGTGCTTTTTAAAATTATTTTTCCTTAAATAAGAACGTTGCTCAGACCCAATTCTGCGTGAAAAAAAAAATCTAGTTCTTAGAGTTATTGGTGATATTTACTTCCTCAGTATGATATTCTCTATTACCATTCTGTCCCTTCGGAAGCAGCCTCAGAGGAGAGGTTAGCCACATGTTCTGATGCAGTACTATTCTGAGTTCCTCTGTTTCTGTCTAAGTTGTATAATGAATGACTGCTGCTGTGCCAACAGAGCCCTTGTAATGTTCTCTATTAAATAAATGTCTGGCAAATTCCTGGCATGCTTGAAATACTAAACACAGAACCAGCAGTTGGGAAAAAGTGCTTTCTCCAAATATTTTCTAAAGGATAATACTGTCTCACTGCATAACCTATTACTGTGATTTTCAAAGGGAACTACGATGAATACATGAAATAGTGGGAACAGCCAAACCTTTCCCCACAGTCCCAATGGACAGCAATTCATCCAGTTCATTATAGAGGAGGAAGTCTATTGTCCTGATTCTGATCTCTCTTAAACTGATGTGAAATTGAAATGATTCCATTAATTTCCAAAAGTTTCAAAAAGTCCTGATTTTGTTCCAGGGAGGGTTTCCATTACAGTTGGGTTATTCCCATTTTACATCAGTGTGAGAAAAATAAGACTCATGCCCTATATGTCTTTTCAGAGTCTGAATAGAAGGATGATTCAGCAGAAATATGCAATTTGACTGCCCTACCCATGGGGCATAGACAAATGTCCCACTAGGGATTTTGTTGTTGGGACTCCTGATAAAATCTTTAGGATTCTCACTGAAAGCTGTGATACACCTGCCAGGCAGCAGAGAATTTGTGATCAGCTTTTACTCCTATGGCAAAGTATAATTTTCCTGGGAGCAGTTTGCAATTAGAACAGGGTCTAGGGAGTGGGATGATATAGTAGCTGTTCCCCTATTCCAACCTGCTGTTAAGTCTGTGACAATCTTCTTTTGTAATGAAAATGTACATGAAGAGGATGTTCTGCATTGGGTTCCATATTATGCTAAATGTTGCAGCTTCCAGTTGAAGTTTATGATCAATTTAAAGTTTGGAATGGTGAATTTAAAGGGACCATTGAACTTCTCCAGGCAAATACAGTGTAACATCTCCTCAATATATTTTATTTAGGTTCTGAGCAGAATTACTGTAGGTATCCCAGGCAGTCCCACACATTTTATCTGCTGCTCTACAGAACATTTTAGTATGAGTGACGGTGTGAGGAAGTGCATGTACTGTGGTTCTGATGCACACACAAGACTGAGGTCTGTAGGGACTTCATTAGATGCAACGTGTCCAAAAAAGTGGACATGTTTACATGCAGTGCCCAGAGGCATAGCACAATTGGGAAAAATCATCATTCCCAGCCTCGCAAGGACCCTTTCTGCTTGCCTGTGCCATGGGATCATTACATTCTAAGCAGCCTGTCAAGAACTAATGAAAGCCTTATTTCGAATGACAAGGCCTCTCTATTTTTGAGGGGAAGGACAGAACTAGTCCTTTACTGATACAGGATTTGGAAGAGGTCAGGGTGAGGGAGTGGGCACCATTGAGAGCCAGGATGAGGACACATGCATTGGTAATATGAGGGAGAATATCTGAGATGTGGAGAGGAAAATGAGAAAGCAGGGAAGGAACATCTGCAGCCACAATTGATTATGTAGGAATCCAAGTCACCAGTAAGGGGTTGGCAGTACAGTAGGCCCTATAGTTTGGGAGCAGATTTTGATGTGCTTAACTTCAGAAACAGAGTTTCTTGAAATCAGAGAGGGAAAGATGATCCTAGGAATCTGCTCGGGTTATAGTAACGGAGAGTGACCTACAACTGTCTGAACCATACAGCATTTTCACAGTTCAAATGGATAACAGGTTTTCTGTACTAGGCGCTGTTGCAGATGAGGGAGAGAAGTGAAAGGAGTCTGTGGATGCATTACAAAAGCATTCACTGGGGGATTTTTGGACTTGAACAACTTCAAAACTTAACAGAGTTGGGATCAAGATCTGGGGACTCACAATGCACCCCAGTAGAGAGTAATGAACAAGGAAAGAGTGGTAGCTAAAGAACAGGAAAGAGTGAGAGCAGGGTAACAGAGCATTTATTAGCATTTGCACATCCCACATTAGAATCTTCTGGTCTGGAAAGAAAGTCCCAGCATGCAGCTTTCTATACTATCCAGTGTTCCTAAAGACGTATGCATCATGAACTTTCCGTGATGAACCTGCATTGATATCAGTTAAATGGCCCTTGTGATCAACCGGTGCCTGCAAGACCATGGAGGAGTAGCCCTTTCAGTTGATGTACTCTGTCCCAGAATGGTCTGGGGCCAAAATTGGGATTAGCATGCCATCTATGGCCCCACCACAGTTAGGGAATCCCATTGCCACAAACCTATTAATTATTTCCTGTACATTACTCAGAGTCACAGTCCTTTGAAACAGGAGGTGATTAATGGCCCTGCATACTTGTTCCACTGCAACCCTCATGATGGAGTTTGTAACTCCAAATTGATTCGTGACTGAGTGGTAGCAGTCTGGATTTGCCAGCTTCCACACAGGGATCACCACTTGCTTTTCCACTGTGGGTGCAGCTCATATTCTGGTGCCCTTGTAACGCAGGGCAGAGGTTAGCTCCACACACGGTTCCAGGAAGTTGGCTTTGCGCATCTGAAAGCTCTGCAGCCGCTGCTCATCATACCATACGTGCATCACGCTGCGATCCCACCAGTCAGTGTTTGTTTCCCGAGCCCAGTACCCACTGTTCACCATGTGCAGCTGCTCCATGAATGCCAGCAGCAATCCTGAATTGCTTCTTTTCATTGCACACAGCAAGGCAGGCACCACAGATTCATTTTCTGTTTCCCAGCTCATGAAATATTGCATGACCAGCTGCGTTGTGTTCAGAACGGTCATCAACAGATAGGTCAGCAGTTCAGGATGAGATGGAGGGCACACAGTTTACAGGGGTTGTTAAAAACAGTACAAAAAAAGTTGGAAGCTCATGGAATGATGGGATGGAAAGAACTGTACCATGGTATAGTGAGCACGCCCCCATGATGCATTGCAATCCGTGCCCAGATCTCCCAGTGGTAGCAGGTAACATGCTGCATCATGGGATAGCTATCCAAGATACAATGCTCTGTCAATTCAAGATCACTGACCGTGGGTGCGTTCCACCAACACAAGGAGCATTGTGTGAATGTGCACAACTGATGTAATTACAACGGCATATGGTCGTCAATGTAACTTAAATCAACTTAACTCTGTAGTGTAGACAAGGCCCTAATTGTGTTCCTGCCTTTCTTCTCTTATTTTGCTTTATGCCCAAATTCTTGTATACTGTATGGTTCCATGGCCAGGGAATCTATCCCTTTCTGCAGTATTGTGTTGAAAAATCTAAGCTTTCTTAGAAAAAAAAGACCCCACACAAAAAAAAATAAAATAAAATAAAAGCCTTTTGGTGGTAAATAAACTCACCCAAAAGTGATCCAAGTGTATCCAAAGCAGTGAAGTGTTCCTGAGTCAGCAGACAACCTGTATAAATACACCTAAGAAAGGTGTGAATTGGCCCCATTCATCCCACTTGGATGAATAGAACTTAAATCATCTTGATCGATTGGTCCTTCAGCCCTTCTATTGATTGCGCCAATCAAAACACGTATTCCATTCTTCTCGTATCCTGGCCTCTCTTCTCCATGTGCGGCCAGGTTTTTTCATGATAAAATCTTCCCATCTCTTTGGAGGTCGGCCGAGTGATAGTTTCTGTTTCCGTGGGTACCAGTCGGTGACAGCCTCAGTCCCTCAATAGTCAGTGAGCCTCACTATATGCCCAGCCCATCACATTTTACTATGCCTGCTCTCAACAACGATGTCCTTCACTCCACTCTGCTGCCTAATCACTTCATTGGGGACTAGGTTGCGGACTGAAATTCCCAGAGTTCTTATTTCCATCGCCCTCTGCATAACAGACAGTTGCTGCTCTTCTGTCTTCGTCAGCACCCTTGTTTTGTTGCCATACAACATTGCTGGCAGTATTGTTGAGTTGAAGAGGCTGGCACGTGTCGCCTTGTTGATTTTTCCTTGGAGGACATCCTTGATAGAACTGAATGTGCAACAACCTGCTTTCTTTCTTTGTGAGAGTTTACCTTCCTCATCATGGCATTTGTTAATTTCTTGGCCCAAATAGATATATTGCTCAAATTCTTCTATTTGTTCTCTCTCTCAGCTGCTGTTCGTCCAGACTTTGTGAGAGTTGGTTTGTTATTATTTTGGTGAACAGCTTGTAGACATGTGAGAGCAGGTATATTGGACAATTGTTTTTCAGATCTTCACAATCATCCTTCTTGTACAGCAGAATGGTGTTAGACTCCTTCCAGCTAGTTGGTATATTCTGCATTTCCAAGTAATGGCTAAACCTCTGAGCAAGACCTGCAGCTCTTAAATATAACAGTTTAAGATGGTATTATCAAAGGATCCATTGGGAGTTCACCATCTGTTTCCCCTAGGGTGCTTCAAAAATCCCAACCTTAAATGTTAGCTTTAACCATCTCACTATTTATCATTTAGGGTCAAATCATGAGATGCTTGAGGTGGGACAGCAATGGGATTTCAATTCCCATTGATCTCAATATTCAGAACCTTGCACAAGTTAGCACTTAGCAGTACCCTTCAGGATATGTTCTCTCTCATAATTTAAAACCACCTCTTCTGTGATTTACCAATAATCCCAGCTGCCTGACCTGGGCACTAAAATGGTCATCTCCCCAGTAATGTGTTCTACGATGCTGCTTTGCATTGGTAATACAAATGTCTAAGACACTGCTGAGGGCCCTGAGTTCCTTCAATGATGGGACTCAGATGCTCAATAGCTCTCACAATTTGGCTTTTGGGGCATGATCCTGCTCCCATTGAAGTAAGTGAGATGTGAATGTTCAACACATTACACTGTGGACACTGCACCTTGCAGCATTGAGCCACTAACTTGCATGTCTCAACAACCTCCTGAGGCGGGGAAATCTAGTGATGGACTGTCCATCACATACAATTCTATTTCCTTCTATTGGTGCTAAATATGTTGTCCTTTAATTTTACAGAGCATTCCCTTTTTCTCCTATGGTGTAAAGAAAAAAGGAAGAATTGATCAGTCTTTCACATGCTTTTCTTAATTGTATAAGAGTCCATCAAATCATTTCTAGTTCATCTCCCTTTCAGGCTAAATAATCCAAGTCTTTACAATCTCATGACAGGATGGACTGGGTGTAGAAAATACACATTATTTAAATAACTTCAATTATGTAATGACCCATTTGCATTTTAATACAGATTTTGACTACAGCACCTGAGACTTCCAATAAGGCAGGGATTTATATTTTAAGGTAATTAAGGATTGAGCAGATTGTGAATTTTTCATTTATCTCTTTAACAAATCTGTTTACTGTTCTCAACAATAGTGCTACTGCCCCCCAACTTGTCCCAAACTATCAAGGGTGGAAAAAAGTATTCTTTTGATAGCACGAATTACTCAGAAAGTGAGGGGTTTTTATGTAATGAATATCCCCCTTTTATGGAGATGCTGCTTTAGTAATCATGTTTCTAGCTCTTGGTGAACGAAGCAGCAAAGGGAAAAAAATGAAGACAAAAATGCTGAATACGTCATTACAATTCCCTTATTACATAGAAGATTGTAGCTTTTGATCCAGATGTTATTTGCTCTGGTGTCCTATCAGTGGATAGGGAATAGCCCTGCATAACTCTTATTAGCATTAATAGGAGTTAGCACCATAAATCCTGGGAGTATTGATTGCAAAACAATGTGGATGCTGATTAAAAATGGGTCAGGAGTGAAATAATTGAACTGACAGAAGCTCCCATGGGGAGTTTCTATTTTTGAGATGAATGCAGCTGACTCTATTTGCCACCTCTGGCACAAGGGTGCAACTTACACCCTCCTGCAGGTATTCAATTTGGGGGAGTGCAAGCAGGCTTTCAGTGTCATTCTGCTGGGGAAGATCATTATAATTCAAGGTTGTACATCAACAGGCACCTTGTTCATGGAGGCTTTTTAGGGATGCAATGAATCAGTATATTCCCTTGGTCTGCTGGACATGTTCCCTTCTCCTGACAAAACAGCCCCTCTGCTTGAATCATGGTGACCACATGTGCAACATGGTCAGTGTGATATTAGAAACAAGCTCAGATATTATGGTGATTTATTTTCACACTATTTACCACTCATGTTCATGCACATGGCCATGCTATAGTGGTACCAGTGCCAGTACTGTTAGCGTGGTAATCTCCTGTCACTCCATAGTAGGGCAGTTGGAAAGCTAGGTCTCATGACACACAGGTCTAGAACCCAGTCCTGAACGGTGCATGGGTGCAGCCATACTCCAGCCATCCACTTGGATGTTAGCAAAAGCTTATCTGAGATCCATGAAGCCCCATGTCGCAGGGTAGGTACACTCCATCCCAGGTGCCAGGTCACATACATGAGAAGAAGGGGAAAAAACTGTATAGCAGCCAGTTAGTTCCTACGTTCGTGACCCTGACTATAAAACATGGAGTCCAGCCTGGTGGCCAGAGTCAATAAAGCAGACTTTCCTCCTAGGGCAGCATCACCTAATGGCCAAAGTCAATAAAGGTGCCAACTTCTGGGGTAATGTGTGGCCTATTGGGGAAGTGGGGCACACCTAGCAGTGTGTGGCACCCCAGGTAGGGAGACTCAGGCCCTCCCTGCTCCTCCAAGTCCCAGCCCAGGGCCCAGGCACACCACAAGTCAGAAGGGATCCTCCCAAAACATGCTGCTTGGTTCCCCAATTTGCTCACCAGAGAAAAGTCGAAGTCCCTTGGGTTGCTTCCTACCCTTTCTCCCTCAGCGACACTCCACAGTTCCCCTGGGTATCTGGAAATGCAAGTGGCATAGCTCCTGCTGGCACGGTCTTTTCTCCAGGCTCATCAGGCAGCCTGAAGTCCGTTCAGAGCTCTGCATGCCATGGCTCTGTAATTGGGGCCTGTAGCAGCACCCTGGAGAGAACTTGCAGTCTGCATCCTCCCTCTTCAGCAGCCTACCCCAACTGAGTTGGGCTGCTGCCTTTTATACTCTGCCTCCAGGGTGAGCATGCCCAGCAGAGTCAGAGGGGCAGGGCTTCCTCAGCCTGCAAAGCACAATTAACCCTTTCAGGTCTGGTGCAGGGTAGGTGCACCCCATCACACCCAGCCACAATATAAGGATTACCCTTGAGGTCTGATTAGTGGTGTCCCTTAGCTGATTGGCCCTCTGGCCCTACTTAAGACAGCAGGAGGAACAGAAAACTAACTGATCAACTGGACTACTGTTCTTATGACTTGATTTCCTGGCATCCCCATTCAGCTTGATCCCTGACATCTGACTTGTGGTTTCCAACCTCCAGTTTGCTTCTTCGTCTGACCCCTAGTATGCTGACCCACTTGACTCTGGTTCCTAACTCATGGTTCTGATCTCCAGTTTGCCTCCTGCTTCTGACATCCAGGTATTCTGTCCCAGCTGACTCCTGACTCTGGCTCTGACTACTAGGTCTAGCTGTCCACAGCTCAGCCATGGCACGTTAGTGCAGCTCCATGTTGTTGTGGCAGGGATTTGAGCAGTGGAAACCTACCTTTTGGGGATAAATTAGATCCCCACCAGTGTAAACTTTTATTCTTTGATATTTTAGGTTTATCTAACTTTCCTTTTTTAAGTGGTAAATTGTTTATGCTTCAAGTCCATAAAATCTTTAAAGGAAAATGTTGGCAACAAGAGTCCCCCTATCTCTCACTCTGTTCCTTTATCTCCGTTTTCAACAAACTGCGTTGACCTTGGGATATCTTGCCCACCCCTTGTCCCCAAATGATTTGGGGCTTAAGGCTCCTCAACTTTATCACTCTTCCTACCAACTTGACTTTCCCATGGACCAGTGCTACTAAGCCCCTTCTCTCATGGACTATACTTTGGACCTGGGGCTTGGAAAGCAATCCCTCTGCCCAAGGGCATCCTCACTTACATAACTTTGCTTATCCTTCCTGAGATGCAGATGTCCAGCCCAATGGGGAACGAAGAAGGTACAATGATACTAGGACCATTGCATGAAGTCTGAGGAAGAGAAGAATGAGGGGGGATTTGATAGCTGCTTTCAACTGTCTGAAAGGGGGTTCCAAAGAGGATGGATCTAGACTGCTCTCAGTGGTAACAGATGACAGAACGAGGATTAATGATCTCAAGTTGCAGTGGGGGAGGTTTAGGTTGGATATTAGGAAAAACTTTTTCACTAGGAGAGTGGTGAAACACTGGAATGCATTACCTAGGGAGGTGGTGGAATCTCCTTCCTTAGAAGTTTTTAAGGTCAGGCTTGACAAAGCTCTGGCTGGGATGATTTAGTTGGGGATTGTTCCTGCTTTGAGCAGGGGGTTGGACTAGATGACCTCCTGAGGTCCCTTCCAACCCTGATATTCTGTGATTCTATGAAGACTTGTTTGCATAAGAGGCAGAGTGGCAGCATAAACAAATCATCCTGATAATAGAACTCATTGCTAGTACAGTATCATGAGTCCTTTTTTGCGCATTTGTGCAACTTCACTGGATTCATTGCTGAGTGTCTGCTGTGACAAAGATACAGCCAAAATAAATAAATACATAAATAAATAATCCTATGGGAAACAGGGCAAGTATTTTACAACACATCTAAAGCAACCATTTTCATCCTGGATCCCCAGGCTGGATCTTGATTTAGATAGTCTTAAATGCCCTGAATTTCTGTTGAAATGGGAGTTTCCATGAGTGCAAAGACAAGATGCCCCTTTCAGACCTGGGAAGAAAATATTGCCTATTATATGATTTTGAAAAGTTCTAACATAATTTAGAATTCCAGATATTAGTGTATTCCTATCCTCATTATCTTAAAAAGTTCATGTTTAAGAATACAATGAATTATTGTCTTAAAAATGTTCCAAATACTTTAATCCATACTCGGTGAAAACCTGCTTCTTCACAGACTTAGCTGCATACATATTAACCTTTCATTTACCGTACATGCAGAATACCCAATCTTATCAGAATACCTGAAGAAATGAATAAAAAATGATAGCCTGAAATCTGATTTACTAATACAGCTCTAACTTTTACAATAATAAGAATGGCATTAATTGGAAGAATTTGAAGATGGGAGACTCTAAAAAACAGAGAAAAAGAAATACTACTTAACTACTGTATGAGTCTACAAATGGGATCTGAAGAAGAAATTAGGTCAGGATGAAGGCTTGGCTTTCAGTCTCTTAGGAGATCACTTTTCAAGTGATCTGTGCTTTATGTGAGGTGGAAGCAGGGTGACAATTCTGTTCTTGACACAGATCAATTAATGTTGCTCAGAAACCTTCTTCCCCTTTCAAACACTTCACAGATTTGTGAGCCTTGTGTGTGTGTGTGTGTGTGTGTGTGTGTGTGTACTAGTTTAACTGTTGCAGTATCTCTTATGGTTTCAATTTCACTTCTTTCAATAAGAGTTATCAGTTCTGGAGGCTAGATTCTGATATCTTTGCTCACACTGCATATTGTCCAGCTATACCGAAAGAAGGACAGGAGACACTTGATATGGATTTCATCAGTCTGCAACTTTATTATTAGATGTGTGGGACTAACCAGCAGATAAAAGTGTAAAGTGCAGGTAACCCCTGTTTATTCTGCAATTACTCAGGGGTTGCAGAATAAACCAGCTCCCTCTCTTTTTTCTTCAGGTCCCTCCAGCAAATCCATTGCTGGGACCTTACCATCCACCCCTCCTCATAGGAGGGGTAAGGTGAGCTATCAGAAAGGTGAGTTGGCTGCCTGCCATTTCAACCATAGGGGCCCCAAACCCCACATCATTCCGTTCCTTTAACCAGCACCTCCTTTTTAAGTCCTTTACCAGGCCATTTATCTGGTCACTGGATGCCTTCCCTATGGAGCACCTGCACTGGACATCCACCACAAGGAGGCACCAGCAATTAGCTTGGCTGCCTCCCTCCACCCCCAAGGATTTCCAACACCAGGGCTTTCACCTTTAAAGCCTTCTGCCCTTATATTCCAAGGGGGTGAATCAGTGCTGCAAAGCTGACCAACACCCACCCCTGCAGCAGTTTCGGACCTTGTTCCCCTCCTCCCCCACCATAAAGCACTACTGTCTTCTTCTGGCAAGCCTGGATAAGAGCCCTGCTTTCAGTGCAGGGCAGTCAGTATCTTACTCCATAAACATTCCCATTTACTTCAGTGGGACTACTGGCGGAGTAAGGCATTACCTGGTGTAGTAAGTGTATCAGAATCTGCCCCTAGATAAGTGGCAGTACATTCCTAAAACTAGACCATATCATAGGTCTATGGAAAATAGATAGGGGGTGGGGGAAAACTTACAAAGAAAAGCAAAGTTATCTGAAGCAGAAAAACTATAAAACTTTCCTTAGGTAAAGGTTGATAGTGATTTTGCAGATGGAGGGCTAGGACTATATAGTCTGTTGATCTACAGGAAATTCAAAGCCATGATCCACAACTAGATTTTTAGGGCTCAAAGCCCTCTGTACCAGGCTCCTCCTCCCCATTAACAGCCTTGTAAATCTGTGTTGCTCCTGGGTATTTAGCATGAATTTTATACCCTCCATTGGTGGGTATAAAAAAATCACCCATCATTAACAACTGCAGATATTTGCACTGGGATTTATATCACACAAAACATGTGTAGTGGCTGCTCCATCTTATCTCCAGCTAGTCGCTCTCTCATTGCCCATGGGCCTTTTACTGTGAAAAATTCATGCAATGAGGCTTGTCACCACTAGGGAGAATGATGGTGCATATTTTAAAACCATTGTTACCCTCTGTCTCTCTCTCTGTGTTCACTTTGCTCCTGCCTGCCTGTCTGCCTATATTAGGTGAACATCTGGTGTTATTTTACACTTACAACAGACTTCCTGAATGATCATTTCTAATATGCTGTAAGTTTCCAATTTATGTTGGTGACTATTACAGTATCTGCATTCCTGATCACATGCTTCCAACATCAGCATACCACACTTCTTTTTATCCCAGAATTCTGTCTTGATACAGGATATGGGATTCCAGCAAGCTTCTACAGCTTAGTGACTGCAGCCAATAGTGAATAGGAGGAATGGATGTTAACCATTTCTGCATCCTGGAAGATGATCTGCATGTTTGAAGCTTAGCCAACTACTAAGCCAACTTCCTTCACACAATATTCTTTGTGTAAATTTTCTTCTGCTCAAGTTGGAGGCAACTTTCTCCTGGCAACTTTGTAGGATATTTCTGTATTTGATTTAAATAGGGGAATATTTATATATATAATATAGGGAAGAAGGATAAAGGAGTTTGAGGCGCAAGTGGTGTTCTCGTCCATCCTCCCCGTGGAAGGAAAAGGCCAGGGCAGGGACCGTCGAATCGTGGAAGTCAACGAATGGCTACTCAGGTGGTGTCGGAGAGAAGGCTTTGGATTCTTTGACCATGGGATGGTGTTCCATGAAGGAGGAGTGCTGGGCAGAGATGGGCTCCATCTTACGAAGAGAGGGAAGAGCATCTTTGCGAGCAGGCTGGCTAACCTAGTAAGGAGGGCTTTAAACTAGGTTCACCGGGGGAAGGAGACCAAAGCCCTGAGGTAAGTGGGAAAATGGGATACCGGGAGGAAGCACAGGCAGGAACGTCTGTGAGGGGAGGGCTCCTGCCTCATACTGAGAACGAGGGGCGATCAGCAGGTTCTCTCAAGTGCTTATATACGAATGCACAAAGCCTTGGAAACAAGCAGGGAGAACTGGAGGTCCTGGTGATGTCAGGGAATTATGACGTGATTGGAATAACAGAGACTTGGTGGGATAACTCACATGACTGGAGTACTGTCATGGATGGTTATAAACTGTTCAGGAAGGACAGGCAGGGCAGAAAAGGTGGGGGAGTAGCACTGTATGTAAGGGAGCAGTATGACTGCTCAGAGCTCCGGTACGAAACTGCAGAAAAACCTGAGTGTCTCTGGATTAAGTTTAGAAGTGTGAGCAACAAGAGTGATGTAGTGGTGGGAGTCTGCTATAGACCACCGGATCAGGGGGATGAGGTGGATGAGGCTTTCTTCCGGCAACTCGCAGAAGTTACTAGATCGCACGCCCTGGTTCTCATGGGTGACTTCAATTTTCCTGATATTTGCTGGGAGAGCAATACAGCGGTGCATAGACAATCCAGAAAGTTTTTGGAAAGCGTAGGGGACAATTTCCTGGTGCAAGTGCTAGACGAGCCAATTAGGGGGGGAGCTTTTCTTGACCTCCTGCTCACAAACAGGGAAGAATTAGTGGGGGAAGCAAAAGTGGATGGGAATCTGGGAGGCAGTGACCATGAGATGGTCGAGTTCAGGATCCTGACACAGGGAAGAAAGGTAAACAGCAGGATACGGACCCTGGACTTCAGGAAAGCAGACTTTGACTCCCTCAGGGAGCAGATGGGTAAGATCCCCTGGGGGACTAACATGAAGGGGAAAGGAGTCCAGGAGAGCTGGCTGTATTTCAAGGAATCCCTGTTGAGGTTACAGGGACAAACCATCCCGATGAGTCGAAAGAATAGTAAATATGGCAGGCGACCAGCTTGGCTTAATGGTGAAATCCTAGCGGATCTTAAACATAAAAAAGAAGCTTACAAGAAGTGGAAGGTTGGACATATGACCAGGGAAGAGTATAAAAATATTGCTCGGGCATGTAGGAATGAAATCAGGAGGGCCAAATCGCACCTGGAGCTGCAGCTAGCAAGAGATGTCAAGAGTAACAAGAAGGGTTTCTTCAGGTATGTTGGCAACAAGAAGAAAGCCAAGGAAAGTGTGGGCCCCTTACTGAGTGAGGGAGGCAACCTAGTGACAGAGGATGTGGAAAAAGCTAATGTGCTCAATGCTTTTTTTGCCTCTGTCTTCACTAACAAGGACAGCTCCCAGACTGCTGCGCTGGGCATCGCAACATGGGGAGTAGATGGCCAGCCCTCTGTGGAGAAAGAGGTGGTTAGGGACTATTTAGAAAAGCTGGACGTGCACAAGTCCATGGGGCCGGACGAGTTGCATCCAAGAGTGCTAAAGGAATTGGCGGATGTGATTGCAGAGCCATTGGCCATTATCTTTGAAAACTCGTGGCGAACGGGGGAAGTCCCAGATGACTGGAAAAAGGCTAATGTAGTGCCAATCTTTAAAAAAGGGAAGAAGGAGGATCCTGGGAACTACAGGCCGGTCAGCCTCACCTCAGTCCCCGGAAAAATCATGGAGCAGGTCCTCAAGGAATCAATCCTGAAGCACTTACACGAGAGTAAAGTGATCAGGAACAGTCAGCATGGATTCACCAAGGGAAGGTCATGCCTGACTAATCTAATCGCCTTCTATGATGAGATTACTGATTCTGTGGATGAAGGGAAAGCAGTGGATGTATTGTTTCTTGACTTTAGCAAAGCTTTTGACACTGTCTCCCACAGTATTCTTGTCAGCAAGTTAAAGAAGTATGGGCTGGATGAATGTACTATAAGGTGGGTAGAAAGTTGGCTAGATTGTCGGGCTCAACGGGTAGTGATCAATGGCTCCATGTCTAGTTGGCAGCCGGTGTCAAGTGGAGTGCCCCAGGGGTCGGTCCTGGGGCCGGTTTTGTTCAATATCTTCATAAATGATCTGGAGGATGGTGTGGATTGCACTCTTAGCAAATTTGCGGATGATACTAAACTGGGAGGAGTGGTAGATACATTGGAGGGCAGAGATAGGATACAGAGGGACCTGGACAAATTGGAGGATTGGGCCAAAAGAAACCTGATGAGGTTCAATAAGGATAAATGCAGGGTCCTGCACTTAGGACGGAAGAACCCAATGCACAGCTACAGACTAGGGACCGAATGGCTAGGCAGCAGTTCTGCGGAAAAGGACCTAGGGGTGACAGTGGACGAGAAGCTGGATATGAGTCAGCAGTGTGCCCTTGTTGCCAAGAAGGCCAATGGCATTTTGGGATGTATAAGTAGGGGCATAGCGAGCAGATCGAGGGACGTGATCGTTCCCCTTTATTCGACATTGGTGAGGCCTCATCTGGAGTACTGTGTCCAGTTTTGGGCCCCACACTACAAGAAGGATGTGGATAAATTGGAGAGAGTCCAGCGAAGGGCAACAAAAATGATTAGGGGTCTGGAACACATGACTTATGAGGAGAGGCTGAGGGAACTGGGATTGTTTAGTCTGCGGAAGAGAAGAATGAGGGGGGATTTGATAGCTGCTTTCAACTACCTGAGAGGTGGTTCCAAAGAGGATGGTTCTAGACTATTCTCAGTGGTAGAAGATGACAGGACAAGGAGTAATGGTCTCAAGTTGCAGTGGGGGAGGTTTAGGTTGGATATTAGGAAAAACTTTTTCACTAGGAGGGTGGTGAAACACTGGAATGCGTTACCTAGGGAGGTGGTAGAATCTCCTTCCTTAGAAGTTTTTAAGGTCAGGCTTGACAAAGCCCTGGCTGGGATGATTTAATTGGGGATTGGTCCCGCTTTGAGCAGGGGGTTGGACTAGATGACCTCCTGAGGTCCCTTCCAACCCTGATATTCTGTGATTCTATGATTCTATGAATATATCCTGAGATCTTAATTGCCAATCCAATAGAATATTTTCAGTGCTGTAGCTTTCACTATTGAATAACCGATCTAACAACACAGAAGGGAGAGATCAAATTTCCATACAATCTTCAGCTGTAACATCACCTTCATCTTGTAAAGACTGTGCAAATATGTCAACTAATTTCCAAACATGAAGATTAATTGAGATGAATTAAACAGACAGAAGTAAAGTACTAAGCCAAGTTATATGCAGCCCTAAATCATGCAGAGCAGATAACTCATTGATTCAGGGCATATAAAAGAGAAAAGGGAATCAGAGTTTCAGAGCTCGATAAAGGAAGATACCTGAACAGACATCCTCTGGAAGCATCATACCTCCAGGCCCAAATGTCAATGAAAAGTGACCACATGTATTTTCCACACACCAATTATCAACAACAAAATTTACTGCAACACTCTGAGTCTTTGTTAGAGAGAGTGCAGGCAAATTGATCCCCATACAGACAACTTATGAAACTCCCTGATTCAAAATGCATGTGACATTATTCTTCATGCGCTTTGTAGAAAATATAATTTATCATAATTTGGGTAACACCACCAAACAAATAGCAAATAAGGTCTATTCAAAATATTAACCATACCTGCGAGGAAATGCCACACCATTCTAGGGCTCAAATATACACACACACCCCCCTTTATATAACTGTAAAAATAATATAATATATCTGAACAAAAGTTAGTAGATATAAACAAATTACTGATCTGATCAGACAATCCGAGAAAGAGTACAAGAAGAAATAGCCATAAACAGATATACTATTCACAACACTTAAATTTAAAAAATAATTCCTATAGTCTTTAATATGGTTGAGTAATAATTACTCATGCTTTTTGTCCCACTGAAGCTAATGATAAGTTGCATTCATGAATAAAGTTCTGGTGGTACCTAAATATATAAAGAAAATGGAGGTCCTGAACTGAAACATCCTTTAACTCAGTGGTTCTCAACTTGCGGCCCAGTCAGCACCCAGCTGTGGCCCATGTGACATCCTCAGGGCCATACAGGTAGTATTGGATGCAACCCACATAACAAATGGTGGGCCACATATGTGGCCCACAATGGTAAATAAGCTGAGACCCACTACTTGAATGACATCTATTTTCTGGTTTACATAGTGGTGACTTACACATGACACAAATGACATCTTTATACAGCTATGTATCACAACTGTATTGTAAAAGTAATAAACTCCCTACAGCAAGCACCTACAAGGTTTAAGCCACTTACTGCTGCACCTACCCATGTTACAAGTGCCACCTCTTCTAAACATATTTTCACACTAAACATCACTGTACTGACTACATTCCTGATTACCAGGCATTTATATAAAAACTGACATTTTGTCAGGGGCAGGCTTGATTTAACAATTCACTTTTTATGTGTTTTGATTTCAACATATAAATATAAAAAGAACTCCTATGCTGGTTCTAGGTGCCCTGAACACATAATTTAAAACAATCCAACTTGGGGGAAAAAAGTATCAAATCAGTAACCTTTCTCTGAACAAAAGAAACCAGCTCTAAAAAACCAAACTTTCCTCATCTCAGTTCCTGTAAATCCTTGTACCCTGAATAGAGATCCATATCCCCATCCAACCCTCAGGCCTCTCTAAATATCTACCAACAGAAATGGACTTTTGGGATGACTTATTACTTTATGACCTATTACTTTACCTATTACTTATTTTACTTCATATAATATTTTCACTAGGGTGACTAACTGAAAATTAAATGTGTATCTACCTGCAACCATTTAAAATACAAATAATCAGTTATATATACAGAAGCTGTTCTCTGCCACTGACTTCTTGTTGCTCATAGTCTGTTTATTTATGTCAGTCCTTATTGTTTAAACCTCATCATTTGCTTTGATTTTTTTTTTTTGTCATACAGGAATACTGATACGTACAGCAACTTTATATCAAAGATGAACTTCTTTTCATCCTCTTCCATATCCAGATTTTCAGTTACAGCATTAGTAGTCCATTATGCTAAGCATATTGTATATCATTGTGAAGTTCTAATTCAAAGATTATTTTTTACACACAACAGAGAAGAAATCTTTAATCAGAAAATGGGATTGTGACAAACACACATTTTTGGCTTCCTTTTGTGCAAAGAAAATGGAGCTAACAAGAAAGATAATTGGAAGGCCGTTTAAAAAAAAAAAGTAAAATTGCTCGTAGTTGGCTGTGCTTTAATATTTCAGAAGTTTGTAGATAAAAGGTATTCTTTCTCTGACAGCAATCATTGTTCAGACTGTCATCACCCAAGTCAGCAATTTCATCACTTCACAGCACATGCATCATAAAAAAAAAAAATCCAGATGAACTGCTAAATAAAGGCAAAAACTCAGCCAGAGAGAAGACTATTTTTCAACAAGTAGGACTTTAGGTCACCTCATTCTTTGAACATTTTTGGTCCTAACTGTATGAAGTGAACTCTCTTGGCTCCTTTTATGGAGGGGAATGAAATTACTGAGAGTTGAGCAGTATTTTTTTTAGTTAAGTCTGACTAAAAAGTATGAATGCAATATGAAAAAAAATCTACAAAAATCAAGGAAGACATTTTGTATTCATTTTTTCAGACTTGGTGCAAAACCCATCTCGTAATGCAGTTCTTTGAATATGTAAATAAAAACATACTTTCAAGATCTAAGGTGATCAGTTATTCTTCAAACCTCAGGTCTCTAGAAATTGAAGGTCTATAAGCATGAAGTGGTGAACAAGATGTTTCGTGCTGTGTTGTGCTTATGGCACTTGAGTATACTGTAATATACTTACCCTTGATTTTGAAGATAGGGACAGAGAGTCTCATTTGAAGCTTAGTTTTTGTAATTGCTAAGGGAGATTAATATGATGGGTAATTTAAGCAGTCAGCACTTGACAGTGAAAAGTACAAACAAAGAATTAGATCCAACATAATAGATCTAATTCTTTGCCTACAAACAAAGAATTAGATCCAACATAATGTCAAATACATTTTATATAGTGTAGAGAATAAAGATCAAAATCTGTTTTATCTTTTGATATCTATCAGCATTTTCACACTGATATGAAAAAAAGGAAGGAAGTTAACTAGAAAAGACCATATGAAAATAGCTTTAAGGGCCATATGCTGGTCTCAATCTGCAGTGGAACTCCCAATGATATCAGTGAGAATTGCTTATACAGAACAACAGCAGTGTTTTTTCTAAGGACCTGATCCAAGCCCCACTGAGGTGAAAGATTCCTGATTATTTCAGTTAGACCTAAGTGCCAAATTTGACAAAGTGGAAGCAAAAGTCTGTACATTAATATATATTAATATGTGCAAATTAAGTAAAGGTTCAGGCAAAGAGATATACACATTAGAGCTGGACAATTCCTTGAAAACTCAGTCACAAATATTAATTCAAATAAAGACTCCACTTCAAAATTCAAATCAACATTATTCATAACCCATTGTACTTGCTTCCCTACAGTGTGGATACCATTAATTTTTTTCTACTGAAAATGTCTAATGAATATTCAAGGGAATATATATTTATGTAAAGGCTGTTATCTGTGAATTAAAATTGTCAGGAACCAACTACATTACTTTTCCTTTTACCTGAAAAAGTCCATATGGTGAAACTGCTCCCAGGTTTAACTGTGTATTCTGAAAGATCTAAAGACAATTAGGAATGAGAAGGAAGCAAGTTTTTTCTGACGGATGGTGAAAAGAACTATGTTATAATTTCTGTGCACATGAGAAGCTACTCAGTCCATTAAGGATCCACAAATAGAGGTGAAGATTTGGACAAATTTGATAATTTTGGATCTGCATAAGCATTTGTAATTTAAGTTTAAATGCTTGTCTAGCTGTAGAATGTGTATTACACATTTAAGGCCAGGTCCTATGCTGGTGTACATTGGTGTAGCTCCATTGACTTCACTGATGTGATAGGAAGCATATGGCAACTGGCAATAGTTAATGGGATCATCACTCAGAAAGAGCTGGTCACCCATTTTGAACTACCTGAGTTTAGATCAGGGCTGGGCAAACTATGGCCCAGGGCCACATCAGACATTTTAATCTGGCCTTGAAGCTCCTGCCAGGGAGCAGGGTTGTGGGCTTGCCCTGCTCTGCATGTGCCGTGGCTCCCAGAAGCAGTGGCATGTCTCCCCTCCAGCTCCTATGCGTAGGGGCAGCCAGGGGTCTCTGCATGCTGCCCCTGCCCCAAGTGCCATCACCACAGCTCCCACTGGCCAGGAACCATGGCCAATGGGATCTGCAGGGATGGCACCTGTGGACAGGGCAGTGTGCACAGCCACCTGGCCGCGCCTCCACATAGGAGCCGGAGAGGGGACATGTCGCTGCTTCAGGAGCTGCTTGAGGTAAGCACCGCCCAGATCCTGCACCACTGACCCCCTCCCATGCCCCAACCCCTGCCCCAGCCCTGATTCCCCTTCCACCCTCTGAACCCCTCGGTCCCAGCCCAGAGCACTTTCCTGCACCCCCAACTCTCATCCCCAGCCCCAACCCAGAGCCTACACCCCCAGCCAGAGCCCTCACCCCCTCCTGCACCCCAATCCCCAATTTCATGAGCATTCATGGCCCGCCATACAATTTCCATACCCAGATGTGGCCCTTGGACCAAAAAGTTTGCCCACCTCTGGTTTAGATAGATCAGGTCCTCTCCCAACCTAGACAAAAGATTTCTGTACACATACTGCTAAGAGTGATCTACTCTATACCCTCCAAGGTCATCTGGGAAAGGAGACGGTGCTGTTATCCTTCTTCTGGCCCATTGTATGCCAGGAAAATGTAAATATCTGCACATCTTGTCCTGCATGTCAGAGGGTTCCCCTGAAAGGGAATATTCAGGGTCCAAAAGTCCCTATGTCTCTGATCGTCATATCTTTTAAGAAAATTGGAATAGATTTAATAGAGCCACCTGTTAAGTTATGTTTCAAATTATTTTGTTAACAATGGTACCAGATATCCTGAAGACATTCCATGCTGCAAAGCCATGACACTAATGATTACCAGACAGTTAATGCAGGTTTTATCAAGAGTGGGTTTTTGCCCTCTGTTATTTTTATTGACCAAAGCATTACATTTATGTCTCACTTATTACAATGGATCAGAGACTTTTTGAAAATGTAGCCAGTCCAGATTGCTCTCTACCACTCTCAGAATGATAGGCTGGTTGAATGGTTTAACCAAGCCTTTAAATAATGATATGGAAGAATGACACAGAAACCCCTTGGAAAAGGGTCCCCTATTCTTTGCAAACAGCTCTCACCTCAGATCTGACAAACTCACTATACCAAACACATGTATTACAGAATGTTTGTCACCAACATTTAAGGAATGATATATTTATATTGAAAGCATGCTTTATGGATTTGGAAATTAGTCACCAGGATGTAATGTGTCTCGATGATGAACCATTCACACAAAAGGGAGGTGATGGGGTGGATAAATCCAGTGGACTATGAAATTCTGCAGCATGATAAACAAAACAAAGAAAGAACATTTACCATATAAACCTACTTAACCCATGAATGGCATCAAAAGGCCTCTTTCCTCATCCAGAACAGGGAACAAAGAATTTCAGACTTCAAGTCCTAGAAGTAGCAAGCCTAAATAATGTTCCCCTGGAAGAAGTGCTCCTGAGGTTTTCAGTTGGCAGGTTTATAATCTGATGAGGACCTCAGGGATGTGTTATGGGTTAAAGTGGGAAACTTAGTCACAAGTCCACCCAATTTAGGCTTAATCAATTTTTGCCTTTATTTATACAATTACAGACAGAACTATTGCTATTTATAGTATCTGAACATACTTTAGTACCAGAAAAATAAATATAGAGAAGACAGAAGACAGAATTTGGGTGAAGGCCCAAATTACCACATTCCAGGGCACTGGAAAGTCTTTCCATCTTCCACAATGTTTGTCACCAGCTCTGATCTCTTGATCTGGTCTCTCACTTTCTGGTGCAGTGTTTCTCTAGTTTGGGCCTTGGTTGCTTAGGTCTTTTATACATTTCTTCATTACAGATTACTTAACTTTTTTCCAATCAGCTTTTAGCACATAAACCCTTTATTTTGTATGAAACCCGCACATCTTAGTAGATGCAAGTCTAAGGGGAAAAACAATTGAAGACAGTTGGATGTTTTTCAAAGAGACATTATTAAGTGTACAAAAGCAAACTATCTATCTCATTGTGTAGGAAAGATAGGAAGTATGGCAAGAGTCCACCCTGGCTTAACCAGGAGATCTTCAATGATCTAAAAATCAACAAAGAGTCCCGCAAAAAGTGGAAACTAGGTCAAATTACAAAGGATGAATATAAACTAATAACACAAGTATATAGGGACAAAATTAGAAAGGCCAAGGCACAAAACAAGATCATACTAGCTAGAGACATAAAAGGGTAACAAGAAAACATTTTACAAATACATTAGAAGCAAGAGGAAGACCAAGACAGGTAGGCCCATTACTCAATGGGGGGTGGGGGGAGGGGGAAATAATAACAGAAAATGTGGAAATGGCAGAGATGCTTAATGACTTCTCTATTTCAGTTTTCACCAAGAAGGTTGGTGGTGATTGGATGTCTAACATTGGGAATACCAGTGAAAATGAGGTAGGATCAGAAGAGGCTAAAATAGGGAAAGAACAAGTTAAAAATTACTTAGACAAATTAGATGTCTTCAGGTCACCAGGCCCTGATGAAATGCATCCTAGAACACTCAAGGAACTGACTGAGGAGATATCTGAGCCATTAGCAATTATCATTAAAAAGTCATGGGAGACTGGAGAGATTCCAGAAGACTGGAAAAGGGCAAAAATAGTGCCAATCTATAAAAAGGGAAATAATGACAAGCAGGGGAATTACAGACCAGTCAGCTTAACTTTTCTGTACCCAGAAAGATAATGGAGCAAATAATTAAGCAATCAATTTGCAAACATCTAGAAGATAATAAGGTGATAAGTGACGGTCAGCATGGATTTGTCAAATTGTTTCAAACCAACCTGATAGCTTTCTTTGACAGGGTAACAAGCCTTGTGGATAGTCGGGAAGTGGTTGACTTTAGTAAAGCTTTTGATACTGTCTTGCATGACCTTCTCATAAACAAACTAGGGAAATGCAACCTAGATGGAGCTACGATAAGAAAAACTGGTTGGAAAACCATTTCCAGAGAGTAGTTATCAGTGGTGCACAGTCATGCTGGAAGGACATAACAAGTGGGATCCTGCAGGGATCAGTTCTGGGTCCGGTTCTGTTCAATATCTTCATCAATACTTTAGATAATGGCATAGAGAGTACACTTATAAAGTTTGCGGACAATACCAAGCTGGGAGGGGTTGTATGGGCTTTGGAGGATAGGATTAAAATTCAAAATGATCTGGACAAACTGGAGAAATGGTCTGAATTAAATAGGATGAAATTAAATAAGGCCAAATGCAAAGTACTCCATTTCGGAAGAAACAATCAGTTGCACAGATACAAAATGGGAAATGACTGCCTGGGAAGGAATGATTGTACCACAGCTAAAGGGGGGCAGAATTTGTCTGGGCTTACCCAAAGAAGGGCAGCTTTGGGGGGGGAAGAAGGTCAGAAACTGCTGTAAAAAAGGTGCTCGGTGGTCAGCTTTGCAGCAGTGACTCCCCCTCTTGCCCCCCTCAGTAATGTGCATAAAGGTACAAAACCTGAGTGGGGCAAGTCTCTTTGCTCCACGCGGCGACGAAGCCAGCACTCACCCTCTCTCCCCTAGTGGATGTGAATGGCAGGCTGGGCTGGACCTGCTGTGGGCTTTATGCTAGTTGCCCCTTTTAAAGGGGTGCTGGGAAGGAATTTTTCCTGCACCACCACAATTGGCTTTGGTGCAGTGTGCTTTTTTCGCCTTCCCCACAGCGGGTGTGAGGGAAGACCTTTTCTGGTGAGAAGTCAAGGTGGTAGGCCATATGTCGCAACTTATGTTGTATGGTTGGACAGATGTTCAGTGCAGGTACTCCAACGGGAGGGCAGCAAGTGACCAGATAAATGTCCTTGTAAAAGACTTAAAAAGAGATATTGGATAAAGGAACAGAACAGGGGAGGGGGTTCGGGGACTCATATGATTGCTACAGCAGGGAGCCAACCCCCCACCCCCATTCTCATAGCCCTCCTTAACCCTCTTACGAGTCTGATGGATGGTAAGGTCAAAGCCATGGGTCAGCTGGATGGAAACCAAGGGGAGGGGGGGGCTGGTGGAAGCCCTGGAGAATTGATTTGAATAAGCATGGATTTGTCTGCACTGTACACTTTATCTGCTGGCTAGTCCCAGACATCTATATAATAAAGTTGTGGCCTGATTAAAACCCATAACAAATCTCCTGTCCTTGTGGAGTACCCAGACAGAGATCTGGGGGTCATAGTGGCATACAAGCTAAATATGAGTCAATAGTGTAATGCTGTTGCAAAAAAAGTGAACATCATTCTAGAACGTATTAGCAGGAGTGTTGTAAGCAAGACACGAGAAGTAATTCTTCTGCTCTACTCCACACTGATTAGGCCTCAACTGGAGTATTGTATCCAGTTCTGGGCACCACATTTCAGGAAGTATGTGGGCAAATTGGAGAGAATCCAGAGAAGAGCGACAAAAATGATTAAAGGTCTAGAAAACATGACCTATGAGGGAAGATTGAAAAAAACTGAGTTTGTTTAGTCTGGAAAAGAGAAGACTGCGGGTGGGGGGGGATGGACAACATGATAACAGTTTTCAAGTACATAAAAGTTTTTTACAAGGAGGAGGGAGAAAATTGTTTTTCTTAACCTCTGAGGATAGGACAAGAAGCAATGGGTTTAAATTGCAGCAAGGGAGTTTTAGGTTGGACATTAGGAAAAACCTAATTGTCAGCGCGGTTAAGCACTGGAATAAATTGCCTAGGGAGGTTATGGAATCTCCATCATTGGAGATTTTTAAGAGCAGGCTAGACAAACACCTGTCAGGGATGGTCTAGATAATACTTAGTCCTGCCATGAGTGCAGGGGACTAGACTAGATGACCTCTCAAGATCCCTTCCAATACTATGATTCTATGATTACACATCTGGAAGCTTCAGTTATCCAACTTCTCCATTTTTTTCTGCTGGTTTTGCAGTTTCAATGTCATGTAGTTCTGTGTCACCCAGTTCCTGGGTCTTCCCAGAAAAGGCTTCTTATTGTTACAGGTTTGTGGGTTTTTACCTCAATATTACCAGCACAACATACTTTGTTTTGTCAGCAATAACATTATTTTAAGCAGATCACCAATTCTATGCAAAAGAATTAGCAAAATCACACTTATAGTAGCAAGTCTTTGTCCTAAGTATTTCTTCATCTAAATTCATTCACTATCCATATTTACAAATCATTAAAATATAGCTTCAAAGTTTTTAATCGTACCATTAGCAATCTTTCATTTTATAATTCAGTGTTATAAGTCATATGTTATAAGTTATCCCATTAATCTATTTTTCTTGAGGGTGGGGGCAGGGTTATGGGGAATATGATGACTCTTTTCTGTCAACATTTCTTATCTTATTTAAACATAGCTTCTCAAAGGCCTTTTTTCATTTGAAGACCAGTTTTGTTTGTGAATCATTACAAAAAAACTTTGTTAGAAGTTTTCCTGTGAATGCATTTTGAGGGATGTCTGATTTTTAGGGTCTTGATGTCTAGTTACTTTTAATGGTGCTCCAACTTCAAGTCCTAGAAATCGCAAGCCCTCACAATGTTCTCCTGGATGAAGTGCTCCTGAGCTATTTAAGTGGCAGGTTTGTAATCTGACAGAGGACCTCAGAAATGTCTTCTCTTTTTTCCAGTGAAAATTTCAGTGGTAGCTCTTGGAATTCAGATTAACCTCAAAACAAATCTAAGGGGAAAAATCCCTTAGAATCCCAGAAAAGATGCAAGAAGTGATAGCACAGGAAATATAGGAGCAGTGACATTTGAAAGTAATTGCAGTGGCCCCAAGCAATTGGAGTAGATTGATAGTTCTAAGGCCAAAACCAAATGGAACCATACATTTTGTATTAACTTAATGACTAAATTTCATATCCTAGTGTGATGCATATCCATTGCCATGGGTAGATAATTTTCTTGAACAACAGGGTCAAGCCGATTTGATTAAAGGGGTACAGGAAAGTCCCCTTAATGCCCAAAGCATGAGAGAACCATTTTTGCAACTCCCCTTGGGTTGGCATCTGCACCTACAGTCTATAACAATCACCTTTCAGAAGCTAATGGATACAATGCTGTGGCCTTGTTAGTAGTATGTGGTGGCACGCCTGGATTACACACAGCTGGGGCGTGTTGTTCCTTCTGCAGAACATCACAATGGCCTTGTGGTCTCTGTTTTGGGCTTTGTTTGGAGGTTTTCTTTCTGTGTGAAGGAAGTGACTAGGAGCATTGAATCATCTCTTGCATAAAGCAATGGACAAGCTTTCTGGGGTCCAGGACTCAGGCTTTCAACACAGGAAGGGGAGAGGTCTCTCTTAACATATTCATTCATAGTCCTGGACTACAGAGGGGAGTTTATCATAACCTGAGGGCCTGCAACCAGACAGCCATGGGTCCGGCCAAGTACGTTTATTTTATGAGCACAAAGCATGTTTATAGTTTGTTCACCAAGCTCTATGGTGATGGGGGGGGGGGGGAAACTGGCAAAAAATGTTTCTTTTGTTGAACTTTCATGGCCATGCAGGCTCTTTGTTTATTTTGGGACTTTTGATACCCTGGCTGGGACCAAGTTCAGTTTAGCCGGAGAGTTAAACCACCTTTTTCCAGGAGGGAGACATTTAAGGTCAATCCATACAGGATGAAGAGATCTGTCACAGTATAGAATAGGTCTTCATTATCAGGAAAATGGACTGAGATCTCTATTGTCTCTAATGTCTCTGACTGCTTGGATCCCAAATGTCATAATATAAACAAAGATTTCAGAGTAGCAGCCGTGTTAGTCTGTATTCGCAAAAAGAAAAGGAGTACTTGTGGCACCTTAGAGACTAACCAAATGACTGTGAAATTTAATGGGAATTTTCCCTAAATAAGGACTGTGGGCCTAATCCAAAACCCACTGAAATCAATGGAGAGGCTTCCATTGACGTCAATGGGATATGTATCAGCCACTTCAATATGTATTTTAATGCAATTCAAGAATTTAGTCCTATTGACCCTTCCAAAACATAGCATAAAATCTTTTGTCCAATACCTCAGCTTTATGCCTTGTTTTTCTACAGATACAGTTAAACTCACCAGTTTCTTTAGATGAGTCGCAGTCATCACTATAGTAACTAGTTGCTATAAGAGAATTTAGCAGCAGAAAAGACCTATTGCACATTCTAGTAGAAATGTGCACATCCAACCTGAATAATAAACTAAATAAACTAATAATAATCTGAGGGGCAGCCATGTTAATCTGTATCCACAAAACAATGAGGATTAAGGTGCAACCGGACTCCTTATGGTTTTAATAATAATCTGAAAACCAAAATGTACTATTTTCCTTCCACTCCATACAAATGCAGAAAATTTCCAGTATATGTTTTGTACACATCAATTTATGGATTTGAAGCACATATCATATCTGATCATTTTAGTTATCTGTAAAATATTCTGAAAAGCAAAAAATAGTTTGTATCCTGTATTAATTGAAACTTGTTCACATACACTAAAATGCATGCACAAAAATCTTGAACAAATTGTCTTTGTTCTGGTGACCTATGCAGGCTTGACAGACACAGAATTCATTGTCAGTCCATGGGCAGAGCTAAGACAAGCACTGCAGCCTCTCAGTGACTTCTCTTCACCCCCTGGGCTGGAATAATGAACCTATATATAGGGGTTTAGAACCGCTGAATCTGAATAATCATAGACCCACTGGCAACTTCCCTATGCTTTCCCCCTATCTGGCCAAAAACTCTCAACATTAATTAAAACAGATATAGGCTGAAGCTGAGCTCAACTACATGAAGTGCACAAAGTCCCCTTGCATGCCTGCTCCAAGCCTTCCAGCTCACCACAGCCCACCTCCATCCTGTTGAACTGCGGAAGTTATTCTGCATTACAGACTTACTGTGGTCTTTACTAAGATGAGTGAATTTAAAATATTAGACAACTTATCTATGGAATAATTCAGACCCAATATAAATTCTCCCATCACTGCACACCTCCTTGCATGCCTGCAGACAACTTCACAGGGGCCCTTTTGCAGCTTTACAGTTGGACTAAATAGTTTTCTTGAAGGAGGGCCAGTAGGTCCTCAGCCACTCTTTGGCCTGTCCCCTGCATGGCTGTCTTTAATCCAATGTGCCAGAGGAATAGTTGTTTGGTTAAGACACAGAATTGGGACTTGGGAGCTCTGGCTTCAATTCCTTGCTCTGCAGCAGATTTCCTGTGTTACCTTAGACAATTCATTTAGGCCTAGATCCACAAACATATTTAGGCTCCTTACTTCCATGGAAATCAGTTAGGAGCCTAAATATTGCTGTGGATCTGGGCCTTAATCTCTCTGTGTCTCAATTCCCCATCTTTTCCTCACCCTTTGTTTATCAATTAAGATGGTAAACTCTTGGAAATGGGGACTGGCTCGAATTATATGTGTGTGTATAGTGCCTATCACAATGGCACCTCAATCTTGTTTGAGGGGCCTCCAGAAATGTCAGATAATTTTTGTATATTTTGTGCAAAGTATGCCTTGTGAGGTATCATTTTCAAAGTCTTGATCTGTTAAACATATATATCCTGTTGGATTGTATGTGCTATCATTGTATATGAAATTATGAAATTTTGCTATGTGTGTGTTACTGAAATATGTTGTGAGGTTGGGAATACCCACAAACAGCCTTTCAGGTTCCACAGTGGAGTAGCCAGATGTGCTGATGGCCCATTGAAGGGAATCTACTCTCCCAACAACCATCTCAGAAGACTTCTCAGGGAGAATACATATACAATGGATACTGCTTCACCCACACCATAGCAAAAGATCTTTCCAGCAAGCTGGAAGAAACTATAAAAGAAGAGGAAGTGACATCATGTCATGGCTTTACTCCCCCTCACCACTCAAAACCTGGAAACACATCTGGAGGACAAATAATTTAAATGTGGGAGGGTCCCTCCCACATTTTTAATTTCATGTATTTATTTATTTGTATGATATTAATGGATAGAGCATGCTATTGTAAAATATAAAGGAACTCTAAAAAAGATTAGGAACTTGCATTTATTATGATAGATTATTGTATATATGGGAATGAAGTTTGTAAAAAAAATATTTTAGAAAAAAATACTGAAATAAGAGACATTTTTTCAGAACAAACATATACAAACAAAGGAATAAGGACCTGATCTAAGGCTCCCATTAACTTAAATAAGTTTTGGATTATGTCATAGATGTTTCACTCCAATAGAAAACCCTCAAGAGAGGAAAAACTCCACTAGAAACTCTTCAAGGTTCTCCTGATGGAGTTTGCTCTGGAGATTTTCCCCTAGGTGAGGGATATGAAGACTTCATGGTGTATAGGGAGTGGGTGAATACTGAAAACCTTATGGATTCATGGAAAAATAGAAGCTAACCCAGGCATATCAAAGAACCCTTAATTCAAAATCTTCTGCCAAGCCTTGAAATCCTCTTTTACTAGAGCTTTACACTGACTTCAATGGACTTTGGATCTGTCTTTAGGTACTTACACGGTCCCTGTCACTGTAGTATCTCAGTACTTTGCAGCTTCTAGGAGCACTAATTCCCACAGGCCATTTCCCAGAAAATAGAACAGGAAAATCTGCTTGGTTAATGCATTGGTACCTTGACTCCCTCCATAACACACACAAATAAATTTTGCCAAGCTTACTCCACTTATTCAGGAAATGTTTCTTGTAATTCTTGAAAAATTTGAAATTTTCATAGGATATGGCACTTTTCACAAGCACTAAGTTCGGTGATTATAATAATAATAATAATAAATAATAAATTAGGGAACTATCAGAGTTACAACAGTTAAGGAAGTCAAAGAATAAGTAAGGAAACAATATTCTAGATCAATAAAAACTATTCTAAGCACAAAACTCAGCTTTAATAATTTGATCCAAGCCACTAATATGTGGGCGTTACCAGTTGTATGAAGTGATCAAGGTAATCAGAGGAGAAGAAAAAAATTGACATCCAAAGAAGAAAGCTCCTGGTGATGCACAGAGTAATGAATATCAATCAAGACCTGGACAAGATGAACATCCCACAATGCGATGGAGAAAAAGGTCTGTTCTATGTGGAGGAAGCAATTGACAGAGAAGAATATAACATCAAGATAAATGAGCAGTCAGCTAGAGTAAATGATCAACTGGTTGTGAAAACAAACAATGGCTGTGCACACATCCCAGCCCAAGAAAGGAGAAAGCAAATCACCAAAGAAAAACTCTGAAGATTTACACAGAAATCAATGCTTGGAGAGTGGTGAAAAGAGCTCAAATCCATTAGTGATTGAAGATGAACAAACTCGTGGCTTGTAGAAAGATTCCTCAAAAGAGAGAGAGCGAGCCTCATTATGAATGCACAAGAGCAGTCCTTAAGGCTTAATTACGTCCAAAACAAAATTGACCAACAGAACTGCTTCCTGAACTGCAGAATGGTGTTTCGAAAAGGAAGAGACAGTGGAACATGTTCTGAGTGCCTGTACGAGTCTGGCTGGGGGACAATATATAAACCAACAGAGTGACATCTTCAGTAGTCTGCACTGAGCCGCTGTGGCAAGTACAGTTTTAAAAGAACTGTGCGGTACTGCAACCACCTAACTGAAAGTGCTCAGAGAATGAAGAGGCTAAAAATGTTATATGATCTGACAATTGTCATAGACTGAATGGTGCAGCCAAACAGGGTGGATATAGAAAAGAAGGGTGGATATAAAAATGAGATCATGTTAATTGATAAGACCATACCAGCAGACAGAAACATTAAAAAAAAAAAGAAACAAGAAGAGAATAAAGTATGAAGAACTCTGCCAGAAAGTGGAATGATTATGGAAAATTAAAACAAAGAGGAGTCCACTGATTATTGGAGCATTTAAACTAATCCCTAATGCCATGAATGAACAGTTCAAGAACACATTAGCATGCAAGAGAGCACAAACAGTGACCACCAGAAGACAGCGATCTCAGGCACTGCAAGAATTTTAGGGAAAGTCAAAGGAGAATGAAAAAAGAAAAGGAGTACTTGTGGCACCTTAGAGACAGCTTTCCTTTTCTTTTTTCTTTTTACGAATACAGACTAACACGGCTGTTACTCTGAAACCTGTCAAAGGAGAATGAGTGCATTTAAGCACCTAAAACACAGAAATTCTGCAGACAGTTTAACAAAACCCCTGAAGACCCAAATCAATAGAGTCACTTTGAGACCAGAATTTAATGGTGCTATTGTGATAGGCAGTGGGTACTGCTATGTCACCTTAACTCTGCAGCCTGGACTGTCTCTCACAATGCTTTGCTAGTGACAAGCAGCAAACCTCTCCAGGTGCTGTTATCACTCAGTACAACAGCATGTGGTGCCCCACACCCAGCCAAATTGCACGAATGCTCCCTGAGCCACTCAGAAATCACAAAGAGAAAGACATCAGCAAATTTCCCAAGCTCACAGCCTTGCAATCCTGGATTACAGAAGCCAGAGTAGTGTAAATTCATTACCCAATCCACCTCTTCCTCAATGTGGCGAGGACAAACACTAGTCATTGTAAACTGAACTGAGATTTCCCAAGAACTTCAACCAAAATACACTGTTTTAGGTAAAATATAGAACAGATTTATTAACTACAGAAAGATAGATTTTAAGTGATTATAAGTTATAAACATAGATATAATGGTTACTGATGAGTTCATTTTTCATATTAATAAAGTTGGGATCACGTCTCCACCTTTATCAACTGCATATTCTTACTCAAACTAATAGACCAGTGATCCCTCCTTTTTCATGTTAGACTCTGACACCAGAATAAGAGAACTGTTCCATTAGGGCTTTTGGAATTGTCACACCCTTTATAGAGAAATATGACATCAAATACTTAGCAGCAGAAAGTCTTAAAACCCCAGGGCTGGGATCAGTCAAGCGAGAAAAAGGAGAGTGATTCAATAATCTATACTGACTGAACTTTTGATTGCTGCTGTTCCTGGAAATAATGCTTCTGCCTTCCATTTTGAATTTGTGCCTCTATCTAAACTTCCTGACTGCAGTTCAATAATCTGCAGACTTTCTAGGATAGCCTGTGTGTATATAGGTTTTGCTAATGGCAAGAGCACGGTCAAAGTATCTAAAGCAGAGGTCTCAAAGTCCTGGCCCGTGGGACATCTGAGGCCCAAGACCCTCCCCACTGCGGCCCGCGAAGGAGAGACACATGCAGACATGCTGCTTGCCGCCCCTTGCAGCTCCCATTGGTTGGGGGAGAGGGACAGAGATACCATCACTAGTCGCCGGGCAGAGTCAGCCATGGAGGCAGCATAATTAGTTGCTGGGCAGAATCAGTCATGGAGGCAGGGTCACTTTTTTCCACAATGAATATAAACAAGTCAAAATACTGAACACAACTATCTGATGCCCACCTTGCTGCAATCCTGAAGGTTTCAACTGCTCAGTCACTGAGGCCAAACATCAACAAACTGACAGAACTGAAGTGCTGCCAGGTGTCTGTCAAACATTAAAAACTCTCTGGCAGGTGAAGAATTGTATAAAGTTCTGTGACAGTTTCATTATTTCTAAGAAATTTGAAATAAAAAAATACAATATAAACGTTTTCTTTTCTGAACACCATCTTCAGTGACATTATTGGCCTGCTCGGAGGATTTGAGGACTGGCACTGGCCCTAAGGTAAATCCCTGATCTAAAGGGATATGCTAATAAACTTATAGTTGTCAGAACTGCTTTACTTATGCATGCAGCAAATATACTGTTGGGGTCAATTTCTGTTTAAACTGAATCTATACTATATGTTCTTGTGGAGTTTTATAAGGGCAGTTAATATAATGATTTGTTTTAATAGTACTGCAGATGATTAAGAAGAAGAAAAGAGCATCTCAAAAGCTCTTTGTAAATTCCGGGAGTATATCAAGGGGTCCTGATTATCATTTGTCCTCCCTTTAGCTTGTTTAATGGCTGCAGGATACTTCTTAATGTTTTGTAAGAGATTAAGAAGGATAAGATAATAAATTACTGCCAGGTGTGCATTTCTCTGTGATTGCAACTTAATAAATGTGTTTTCTCAGGATACTGTCTGTGTGCTCATCATCTGTATGTGCTTGTGTTTATAGACCTAGATTTGTCGTGTGTGCTTCTTATGTGGATGGGGATGGGCTTGTGGAATATAGTGAGGGTATATTTATAGACAATGCACTTCAAAATGAAACCACTATTTAATGATCTGGGATGGTGGCTATTGGGGTGGGGAGACATGCAGCCATCATTCTTTAACTGAAGATGACACAATGGTGCATGGGCTTCCTCTGTAGTTTTTCTTGTGTAGCCTGATAATATTGCCTCCAAAAGGTTCAAGAAGCAACATTTATGAGTTTACTATGTGTAAGAATAGTATAACTTTTTATATGTTTGTTTGAAAACCAAGCCTGACAAACTACAGCCTTACTAAACCAATATATTGTCTCATTTTGAAAACCCTTCAAAGAACTCCATATTTGTGTTAGAGATATATGTTCCTCTTACAGATTTCTCTGATGATTATAGAACTTGTTGCATCCCGTAGCGGGGTGGTCGCCCCGCTCCAGCTCAGAAGGGGTTAAAAGCCAGCCCTTGGAGAGGGCCCAGGCCTAGAGAAAAGCCTAGGCTGATTGGGGAAACAGCCACAGCTGATTGGGGCCATACCCCAATCAGACCACAGCTGGCCGTATAAAAGGCCCGTGAGGCAGGAGCTCAGGCAGAGTCTCTCTCTAGCAGTGGAGAGAGAAGGGCGGGGGCGGGGGCGGGGGCGGGGGCGGGGGCGGGGGCAGGGGCAGGGGCAGGGGCAGGGCCAGGGCCAGGGCCAGGGCCAGGGCCAGGGCCAGGGCCAGGGCCAGGGCCAGGGCCAGGGCCAGGGCCAGGGCCATAGGAGCTGGGGAGCTCCAGCCTGGAAAACCCTGAGGCTGCAGGCCTTGCTAAAGGCCAGGAAAGGTACTGGGGCAGCAGAGGGGAAGCCTGGGGATAGGCAAAGGAAGCAGGTCCTACCCCCTTGCTGATGATGAGTGGTTTACAAACTGCAGTCTGCCCCGGTGAGCGGGGCCTAGATGGTGACTGGCAGTAGCCACTGAGGC